>NC_034438.1:64345690-64491299 GCF_002078875.1 Numida meleagris
GGAAGGAAGGAAGGAAGGAAGGAAGGAAGGAAGGAAGGAAGGAAGGAAGGAAGGAAGGAAGGAAGGAAGGAACAGAATGTAGTAAAAAAAAAGAAGGAAACAAAGAAACAACCAAAGAACAGAATGTAGGAAAGAAAGAAGGAAAGTAAGAAAATTTTAGAGATTTTTTCTGCTTTATTTTGTCGCCTTTTGACAGCTTTAATCATAATGTATCTCACATTAATCAGACATGATCTTCTACAAGGGAACTAATCCTGGAAGTGAAAAAGGAAGAAAACAAAACCATTCTACAAGGTAGCTAAGAATTAACTCAACATGAGAATTTCATTGATAATGGAGCATGATCAGTAGTTTTTGATGCTCTGTGACTGTTAGCAGCCAGAAAGACAGTTCATATAACCCTGAAATAGCTGGAACTCATAATGAATACTCAATTTTGCCCCAAAATCATGCACATTAGAAAGTCCTACAGACTGTTTTTGCCTGTGACCACTTTTTTATCTGCAAAAAGCTAAAGCCTGGTCAGACTCAAGAAAGGATGTTCTGAGTAGTAAAACTCCAAAAGAAAATAAAAGAGCTCTAATCCCCATAGCCCAAGAAAGCAATTACCTTGTATCTTGACAGAAACAAAGGACTGTAGTTTTGTTACTGCTTTCTTCATTTCTGCAATACTGTAAGATGAATGTATAAACCTGTCGATATCATGTGAAATCATAATAGCTTATGACATAACACATTTATATAACCCTTTTAATCCTGATGGATTGCAAGGTATTTCACCTCCAGCCTTGATTCTAGCAACTTATTATGTCAAAGAATGAAGCCTAGCAGACTGAAAATCTCTATCTGTAACAGAGCAAAGCAGCCTCTCTGCCTAGCAACGCAAGTCAGACAAACACCACTCTGTCTCTGGCACCTCTACATAAAACATGGAGGCCAGGTCAAGGTTTTGTTAGCAATATTCAGAGCCCTCTGAAAAATTACCCATAGCTGCTTAGGCAATCACCTCTCCCTCCACAACCATGACCTCCCAAAAGAGCATAAATTTCCTGCTACCGTAAAAGCTTCAATCAGAAGCAGCATGCAGTATTGAAGAGGGGGAAGAAGAAAACAAGATCTTTGACTTTTTTGTCTTAAGTGTTAAAAGCAGTTATTTACCACAGAAGACTTTGATCTGAGCATGTCCACCCAATTTGCCTTTCTATAGGCCCAGAAAATATGTCTGGGGAGGCTGAGAGGATTTGCACCATCACCTCTCTCTGCCGGAGACGATCATCCTGCTTCCTGGGGTAGGATACTGCATCTTCACAGGAGAGAAACAAAGGCAGGAGATAAAGGCAGGCACTTCATCAAAATTCATAGAGTGGAAACTCAGACGTGGAATAATGAGTCTGTATTTTATTGCTCCTGGATTAACAATCTTTAATGTCTCATGTGATGATCGGATCTAATGAAAGTCATGGATACGCTTGAATTCACATTACCTTTTTATTCTGTTGGGGGATTTTTGTTGGTTTTTATAATGGATCTACGCCAATTTCCAGAGCTCAGAATCACTGCTGCTTATCAAATAAATAAGAATTTCAAACCCAGTTTGGAGGATTTTGATATTTGCAGTAGGTCATCTAATAAAAAAAAAATGTTTTTCCCAGTGGAAAAACTTGTTTTAGAAATGGTTTTGTTGTCTGATGCAGAGAACATTAAGAGAGCAGACTACATTCTGTCCCTTTATACCAAAGTAAACAGTAGATAGGCTCTCTGTCCTTGTGCCCAGGAGCAGCAGAATTGCTATAGAAATGACTCATAGAAACAAGACGATGAATAATTTAGCAAATTATTATTAAACAGGTTGTTATATTTTGTGGCAGGCAGCCAAAATAGCAAGGCATCAACAGCTTGTATTCTACTATAATCTTTAAAACATGTCAAGGTAATCATCATTGCAATGGCGAGTATTGATAATGTGAGCTACGGTCACATTGTGCTTGGAGCATTATAAATATACATGATGACATACTTCATTTTTTAGGAAATTTACTATCCTGTCAGATGCTTTTTATCTTGTATTTTTAAACAGTTTAACTGATTTCAGGCATAAACTGGCTAAATAAACTTTTTTGTTGGGTGTGAGAGATCCAGTGTTGTTTTCGTGTGTTATGGTATATTGCTGGAGGATAAACCACCCAATTCACATGATAGTGTACCTCTTTCTCAGAGCAGTTAGCTTGTAATTACTGTGTTCAGCATTGCAGAGTTGCCTTTTCTGTTTTCCTCCCTCTAAAGTCAATTGCTGTCATGATATTTGTACATGCTAGACAGCAGAAAGAAACAAAATTCAACAAAGAAATAAATTGCTGTTATTACTGTTTTTAGTACTACTACTGCTGCTACTGTTACAGGCACCACTTCTACTACGATTATTGAACAGATGTGCCAAATGTAAACCACAGAGGCTAGCACCAGGACCAGCTTAGAGACATGTCCTTGTTTGCAATACAGATGTTTTGCAGAAATATACCTCTCTGGGACAAGTGAAATGAAGATGGAAAAGGAAAATAAATCACTGTGAAACAAGACTTTTCCAGACAATAGGCTTCCCTAAAACCATTTCTGGTGCTATGGACACGATCTTCAGGAAATTCATGACATGTCAGTTGCCATTGCATAAAATGTACACATCTGCTTCTGTGATTATATTGAATTTGCACTTATTTGTCTGCTGGAAAAAGAACACTTGGGGCAACAGAATTTTTCTGGTTTAGAGACTGAACTAAATTCATCTGAAATGAAAAATGTGTTCCCACTAGCTTCAACAAACAAAGAGCCTAACACTTAAAATCTATTTTTGAATTACTGTCAGCCCTCCAAAATGGTATTTATTCTGCTCATATGCTTACAGTTTGAAACAGATTTTTTTTCAACGTTTTTTTCATTTAATTATTTTTCCCTCTGTTTTTGTAGTTTTGCAAATAAAATTCTGCTTTGATTGGCAGAAATTACAATTCTTTTGTGTACACAAGAAAATAAGTCATCCGAAAGAAGGGGAAACATTAAAATCCAGAGGGGATTCCCGATCTGAATACACGTATAACTCAGTAACTCATTAACCGTGTCTGCCTTTTGCCAATGTTGTGTTTGCAGCTGAACATGTTGTGTTTGTATTATACACACAGACATAATAACACTTAAGGTCACTCCCCAGGCAAATAATCTTCGCAAATTTCTCTACTGTTGAGAAAATTATGATAGAATTCATTCCATTATGAGGGAGAGTGCAGTGTTTGTTGTCTGCATTATGCGTAATGGTAAGATGTTTCTTAAATACACTCTGTCTAATAGGGATCATTTGTGCTACAAGGCAAAGTGAAGTTTAAGTTTTTCTAATTCCCCTGCTTTACTAAACCCAGTGTAAAATTTTGTAGCAGTGCTTGTTCATTTTCTTAGAATTTCTTCTCACAAACAACAGCAATACTACAGCCCTAATGTTCCTGTCCAAGATGGGAAGGTTCTGCATTACAAACAGACGGGTGAATCTCTGAGAAGGAACTAGTGTTTTCAGTATGCAGGATTTTGCTCCGTATCCACAAATGCCAAACTCCAATGTAGTGAGGGGAGGAGCCTGGGTGCCAAAAACAACTAATAAAGAAAAAGCTCAAAACTAAAACAAAGTCATGTCACAATAAAAATCTACTAGTCAATAGGATGATGCAGTGGGCTGGTGGTAGGAGGTCAATGATGCAATGTGCTGGTGGTGGGGGACAAGCCAATAAAATAAATGCTTTTGTCCACATAATTGTTTTAATGTCTTAACTACACAAAATAATGTCAAGGAACTTAGTTTTCTATTTATCAGATGTTATGTTTGCTTTCTCTTCTATGTGAAAGAGTTTGCATTCTTAGATATAAAAGGCATTTCCTGAAGTCATTTATAAATGAAATTAAATTGGCCACCTTCCTGATGGCTTCCATAAGAATGACTTTTTTTCTCCACCAAGTTAGAATTCCCCAAGATCTTTTCTCAAACACAAACAGCTACTTTTAGTTTTGTCCACAGAGATAGAACTAAACAATTTGTTCAGTGTGGGAAACATAAAAGGCCATCTGGAAGTGCTCTGAGGTGCAAGAAAAAGATTATTAGTAACATTAGAAAGAGGGTTTCAAAGGAATGTCTTCTCAGTCACAGAATATTATGCCTCCTTGTAAAAGATACTGTTCTCAATCACCTGTTTTTGCAACAGTTTTGTAATGGCATGCAGTTGTATTTATGAACTTTGGACAGTTCTTGTGTTAGAAAAATTCCAGGCATTCACTTTTAGTGTCTTCCACTTTCTGGAGCAAAGTTGTGTAAAAATGCTCTTCCTCACTCTGCCCCAAGTTTGGGAGCTCTTTCCGAGAATCATCTTTCTGCCTCTTGCTGAAACTTTTGGCTCAGTCTTTGCATCACAGTATGATCATGCTTGACAGTTTATGTACTAAGAGAGAAAAAAACAGGCAAAAGCTTCCACTCCCTAAATATTGGAAATCATCTCCACCTGGCTGCCTTCGGAGATCTAGAGGAGGTTGAGTCATGCAGTTGCTATGGCAGCCTTGCATCTCATCCTTTCCTTTTCAAGAGAAATGCTACAGCAGAAATTCCACTCCTGGCAATGTCTATCAACTACGCTGATGACACATCACATAAGTTTTGCTTGCTTTTCCTCTGTTTCCCTCTTTTCCCTCACACCAACATACATATAAGGCTTTGTGAGGACTCTGTTGTGCTTCTATGACAGAAAAATCTGTAAGGGAAATAATGACAGATTATTCATCTCATGTGGAAAGCCACCTTCCCAGGAGCTAAGTGAGGTCACAGAATACAATGCTTGACAAGGACTAGAAAATCTGGAAAAAAAACCTTCTTTAATCCAGTCCATCCTTATTTCACAAATTTTGTGTATGTTTGGGGAGAAGCATCTTTCCTTCTTGTTTGTACAGTATCTACTCCATCAAACCCCATTGTGAGTGGGTCTCCTGTCTACCGCAGAATCTAAAAGCTTATGTTATAACACTACTGCAGAGAAGTGAGACAGAAATGAGTGGCTGCTATGTGAGGACTGAACGGTGCCAAGAGATGCCCATCAGGCAACTCAATACAGAGGGCAATTCTTTCTGCTAAATTTTCAGCTTTGTAGAGATTAGATTCCAGTACCAGTCTGTAAACTTTAAGGAGAATATAAACCAATGCAGAGAGGAAAAGAGGTGGAGGCAAAGAGAACATTTTGTAGTGCTCCACTGCTGGAAGAAATTTAGGAGAGATCAACTGCATTCTTTGACAGAATAGAAGTCTATAAGTAGCTCAGCAAAATAAGTAACTTCTCTTAAGCTTTTTTAATAGTGTCAGGTCAGAAGCTAATACAGCCCTTAGATTTTACAGAACTGAATTTCCCTTGCATGTTGCTTTACATAGTACTGAAGTAGATTAAACTAGTGTGTGACCTACATTATACTTACTTCTCTACACAGGAAGATGAAAGAATTCCTAAGGAAACCAATTTCAGCAACCAAATTAAAAAAAAATGAAGACTGCCAAAATCTCCAGGTTCAGCTTGCAGTTGATTGTCATGGTTTTATGATTTTCGGTTATTGGTATTCCACATCATAACATCATGTAGTGAATGTACCTGTTCTCAGAAGAGAAGGACTACTACATTCCCCACGGCACTTTGCTCCTCCGTTACCATTTTCCAGCCGGAGGGAAAAGATAAAAGCTCACAGTATAAAAACTTGCAGATCACGAGACCTCGTCCCTTTTTTCCACCGTCTCTCGTCTTGGCAGCACCTCGCTCTCCAGCCGTCTTATCGTCGGTAGTAGAGTAAGGCCTACCTTGATTTTGGGACATTCTCTCTCTGTATTGGATTTATCAGCTTAAATTGTAATTATATTGTATTATAGTGTGTTGTTTTGCATTCCGATATTTTATTTAGTAAATTAGTTTGTTTCTCCTCAGATTGTTGCCGCTGTTCTTTGCTCTCAGGGCCATCTCCCTACCCTTTTCCCCTTTCCCCTTTTCCTGGGACGTGGGCCCGTGGGTCCCCTGTCCCCTTCGTCACAGAATCGGGCCTAACGCCCGTAAACCGTTGACATTGATGCTAACAGCAAAGAGGCATTGCAAGTCATCTGAATTAAACTCTGTGATATGTTTATATCTCTAGGTGAGCCCATTCTGAAGAATGACAGGCAGTTTCTAGGAAAAGGATTTGGGTGAGCCATTTTAACATATTAAAATAATAATGGTAGAAATGATGAAAGTAATTCTCTGATCTCCAGTTGTAGGTACATAATATTTGGTTGATACGGAATGAAACACTGTATTTTCCCTCTCCATTAAAAGCAGTTCTTGTTTGATTTACTTACACCTTCACTGGAGTAAATACCGATCTTTTATCACATGAGATTTGTGAGTGGTATGAGCATGACTACATATAACCATATATATATGAGCATACTATATATGAATGGTGTGAGCAAGACTATATACAGAGGGTAAGATTTTCCTTATACGTTTGTGTGACTTAAATCACAAGAAAAGGAACTCAATCATCTTAGCAATTTTTAAACATGCATTTCCAAAGACATACAATCATATACAGCCCACATTTAAGACTAAAACTGCTGATGACCTCAGTACAAAGCATTACAGCTTTTTACAGAAAAATTTGCTTTTCAGATCTCATAATGCATAATGCACGGAGCATTCTTTCAAACCTCTTGTTACCAGATCCACAGATATAGGACCCTTTCGAGAACCCGATCTTTATTCAAGTTCTTAAATAAGGGAGATAAAAAATTGTGTCTTCTCAGGTGCAGTCAGCAATGAAATATCTAAATCTTAAAGGCTGCAAGTCCAGGTACCAGCTGATAGTGTAAGTCTGCAAATGTAGGAAAACCTAGATACGGCAGATAATGCAGGAAATGAAAGAGAGGCTGCATAGGAGGGTGCACTGAGGAAGGGACACTTTTGCTTTTAAAGTGAAATTTGACAAGTTTTATTACGACTTATTTCCATTCTCCAGCTATTCCTCAGCTCTCCTGCTACTATAGTTTGGCTTGTTTTAAAATCCAACAAGCAATGTTGAAACTCTACTTGTTTTACATTATAGATTGGGAGAAGTGCACAGGCTACGAAGTCAGACCCCTTTCACACCTTCACAGCCCAAGCAGGGACTCCTTTTTTGTCCAGTGCTGAGATGTGGAAAGCAACTTCCAAGCAGCACAAACCTGACCTGATTTGAGGGTATGATACCCATAAAAACACATGTGTACAGGGACAGACGCCTCCTTGCTGCTGACTGAACATAAGCAGCGTTGTCCAAGACCTGCAGACGCTCCAGCCTTGGCCAAAGTCTAGTAAACTTCATATCACCTTTTTTTTTTTTTTTTTTTTTTTGAGAGAGAGAGTAAAAGCTGAATTACAAAGAAAACAAAGCAGTTTCTTAAGTGAGACTGAATAAGAGATGAGCTTCTTGACTTTTAGTAAGACAGTATCCCTCTAGGGTGTCTGTATGTGGCAAACCCTCTATCATTGAATGGTATCTATCAATCTCCAAAAGTGATCGTCTTCTCCATTGTTGCACACAAGTAATGTCTATAGTAAAGGCATCTTTTTAGCCTGCTCAGGATAGCTAAGCAGGAACTGCCGTAAGTGGTTTCGGAACTGGAATTTTGCTATTAAATTAATTTAAAATTCAATAAAAGACTTTGTCCATTAGAAACTGAGGCTTATCTGTCTACAGTACAGAATTTTGCATGGCAGCATGTCCTTCACCAGCACCTTTTTCCCTCTCTCAGGTTACAGCTGATAAGCCAGAGTGGTGATGATAGGTAAACCATGTAAAAGTTGTTGAAAGACCAAGATGATCGTACAAGTCAGATGGTGGGAACTGTTAACATCAGAAAGCAGGTTCTAAAATCTGTTTAAAGGTGTAGTTTAGGTTACACAAACAACTTATAAAAAAAATTCTTGCATCTAGCAATTAAAGTGTCTAAGGAACAAGGATTCAGTTTGCAGCTTAACTTAGCCATTGACACTTAGATACAATAATGGCATGTGAACTAAAGACAGGAAGGAGGAAGAGGAACAAGAAGATGAAGGAAAAGGTGAATGAGAAGGAGTAGGAAGAGGGAAGGACATGAAGAAAGGAAAGGAAGGACAGGCTGAAGCTTTATTTTAATATTCAGAGATATCCAGATTTTCTAAATGTGTGTAGAATGTGTTTGGAAGGAAAGAGTATGTAGGATACAACAGACACCTATCTACAAAAAAAAAAAAAAAGTGATATTAATAGCAAGGCATCATGCCACAAATGATCTATGTGGGCTGATCTCTCCATCCCCTGCACCACTCCAAAATGTCAGTTCAGCCTCCATAGCTGTGGGGGTGAGTCAGGCCAGGCAACTGGATCCGAGCATGATAACTCTCTCCTGACCTGTTCCAGTGTCAAATGCATATTTGAGAATTTATAGTATAAAGTGGGATTCGTTTCATAACCTCTTAACCATGCAAAATGGGAACAGATATAGTTAGAAGCCAGAAACAATGTGTAATGCATTGTATTTTCAGCTTGAAGCGCGAAAATCGTTTGCAGCATGACAACAACAATTTAAAAATGTGTCAAGATCTAGTAGATTAGAGTCACATTTAGATCTCAAATCTTTATCCTCTTGCTACAAGGAAGGAAATTCTTTATTTTTTACAGGATTCTTCTCTTCTGATCTGGGATAATTATGATATTAGAAGAGATTACCAGAAACTTATAACTATATTCTCAAACTGTTAAGTTTCAGTGCTACAAAAATACATCATTTACTCCACAAAAAAAAGTGTCAAAGACTATTAGCATTATGAATATCTCTTATGTCCAGTGTAAATAAGCACCCTTCTTTCCATTGTAAACTACTCTTGTTAAGGTATCAAATACTGTGTAATGAGTGTTGTATTAGCATTAACAACTGAATCACACAATGTCTGTACACTCAGCAACTACCTGAGGGGAGGTTGTGATGAGGTGGGAGTTGGCCTCTTCTCCCATGTATGTAATTAGCGACAGGACTAGAGGGAATCATAACAAGTTGCACCAGGGGAGTTTCACGTTGGACATTAGGAAATACTTCTCCAAGAGTGTGGTCAGGCACTGGAACGGGCTGCGAAGGAGGTGGTGGAGGCACCAACCCTGGAGGGGTTCAATAAACGTTTAGATTTTGTACAGCGGGGCATGGATTAGTGGGAAATATTGGTGGTAGGTGGATGGTTGGACTGGATGATCTTAGAGGTCTTTTCCAACCTTGGTGATTCTATGATTCTATGATTCTATATTGAGACAATGGAAAAATGATGGTCACTTGAAGAATTTCTTCTACCAGTGAAAAAAAGCACAGACCAACTTTCAAAATGGATGATAAATTATGCCAACGTTTGTACGCTTGCTGACTGTAAAGTATGCCTCAAAGAAACAATTTATTGCTAGGAATGTATATGTAGAACTCATGGGGAGACTTCATAGTTTCGTCAAGCCTGCGATAAAGCAGACTGCAGTCACTGGAAATGCACTCATTTACTTCCAAATTCTTCAAATAAGTCCAGGAATTATATTGCCAATGTTATTTCTTTTATTGACACAGATTACTCTGGATAGCTCAAGAGTGTCAATATTATATCTTAAGTGGAAGTGGCCTTGGACAAGGCAAATGAATCTGTTCACTTTTCTATTAAGCTGTTTTTAACAAAAACAAACAAACAAACCAAAAAAAGATGAAAATCTTTGCCTTCTTTTTATCAAGAAAAAAAGGCCAAAATCCAGCAAGCACTGATTTAAAGCCCTCCCTATACTAAACTGAATTATTCTATACATTTACATCCTTAAACTGTATTATGTGAAAATTCACTAGAAGAAAAAAGACAAAATATCACAAAACAGATGCCAGCATGGTCTGGGAGCTTGATTAGAGGCCCTAAATCATCACTGCCTAAGTATATTTTCAGCTAAAATAATTTGTTAAAAATTCAACACCTTCCATAAAAGATACATAACACATTTTTTCTCTCTTCCTCCAACCCTGCTGCATAAAGAGAGGAAAAGGTTTTTCTAACTGAGAAATTTTACCCTTCAGCACCTTCCTTCTCCAGGCTAAATGAAAGATTATTTACTACCTAACACTTGTCACCATAGCTGAAAACAGAACTGCCTTTTGTGAAGACAGCTGTATTGAAGTCTTTCCTCTTCCTGCCACTCAAATTTCATGAACTGTCTAAACCATCCCCTTTCAGTCCAAATTCTGTCTGGGATGAGTAAAAATTTCAGGCATACAGAAGAAAATTTAGCTTGTGCATACCACCGCTGGTATGAGGACTGAGTGATGTGTCCTGAGGATTGCTCAGCTCCGGTATCTCCAATCGAAGATTGTTGTACTCGCAGATGATATCAAATATCTTGACCAGCTCTTTGAAATGTTCCAATTTCCGATCCCTTTGGTACTGACAATGGTATATAGCTAATGACACAAAAGACACAACAGCTCTGGGTTCCCTCACACGTTAATGGAAATTTCTTGTATTCACTAATTGTGACTGGTTTTGGAAGGTGGATGTAAGTTTGTATTTGAAGAGAATTTCAGGGTCATACAGTATCTGTATGTGACTTTTACAGGTCAAATACCACATCAGACATTAGAACAGACTACTTGCAACACAATTGTGGTTAACCTCTCTACAAGCCTGCTGAGAGAAGTATATTTGTGTTATTGTAGTGTCTTCCATCATCTAAACAGATAACATTTGCTCTGCATTTTAAATATGCAGTGTTCATACCAGATACACATGCAAAAATACTAATCTAGTTAAATCCTAACTCCCCCTTGGCACAATGATATGTAATCAGTAAGAAATATTTAACAACGGGTCATATTTTTTCCAGCCTTGATAGCATAGGTTGCTAAAATTTGGAAGTGATTAATTGTAACTCTTAATAAATTCCACTTTTTCTAGTTGCAGTTTGTCCTTTATCAACTCAGTTGCACGGAATTCACTTATTTACAGGAAAGACTAAATGAAATTCCTTATTATAGATGAGGATTGTGTAATTCAGGTTGATTGAAGGGGGAGTTTTACGTTATGAGAAATGACAATCTAAATGACCTGTTTGCAGTACAACATGGATGAGGCTTCACAGTTAAGAATGAGAAGCAAACAAATTCAAAAAATGTCTTGAAGAAGCTCTTTATGCTATCAAAAGGAGCTACACATGTATTGATCTTCATCATTATGCATATATTGTAATTTCAGTTACGATCTAATCTGTGATTCTGACCTGCAATTCAAAAACCTCATAAATACTATGCTATAATTTAAAGAATGAAGGAGAGAAGAAATAAGCATTTCTTAATATCATTTTGAGTATAGAATGGCCTTTTCATGCTAGCCTAAAGTTTACCATGCAGACACTTAGGTCTACGCTGAACCTTGGGTACCACTTCTCTCCAATACTAGCATAGGTGCAAAAGTAACCAATTTTGCAAGCTTCATGTTGATTGACACTGACACTACTTTGCAGTGTTCCAGCATGACATTTGCTTTACCTGATACTTCAGTCATCACTGGATTGCCGAAGCTGTGAGTAATTTTCTCAGTGGAAATGAAATTAATGCCTTGTTATCTGCATGTGGAAGTGCTTTACTTTTGTCTTGCTAGATTAAGGGGAAGCATATTTGCTCATATTAACCATAAAAGTTAAAAACTTGGTTAGGGACTGAAAAGAAAATGTTAATTTAAAAAGTAAAGGTGTATTTTGTTTTAAGTATTTTTAACATGAGAACAAACTGTGGCCTGCTGACATGAGCAAAACTGTCTCTGTGAGTACAAAGCTCCCTTGAACAAGGAGCAGACTGTCATCACAGAGGTCACATCTGCAGAATGAAAGCCCACTATGTCATTAATTTGATGTAAACTAAACATAAGTGACACAGTTCTTCATTCTCAGCAAGGACTTGCCATTGCAAAGACGTTATTAGCATACACAGCTCTTGTTTACAACTGCTGTTAAAAATGTCAGCTAGACAAATCTGTCAAGCAACCTCCTTTATCCTTCTCTGCCTTTTGCTGTTGCTCCTGAGCTACAGATGAGAAATGAAGAGAGAGTCATTCAGGGTAAATAAAGACCTTCTGATAGGTAGAAATTTCCTGCTCTCTTCTGCTTTTCAACTATAATAAGGGTATTTGTAATGAATTTGTGTGTCAGCAGCTATAGACTTGCTGAGGTGTTGCATTTGGCCAACACAGTTAGGATCTGAGCAACCCTAATTTTTACCATTCCAAAATCAAGAACCTTTAGACAATGACGTGATCTTCTGCAGGAATACAGAGCACAAAGGAGAGAGAAGTTTCTGCAAAAGGACAGCAAATAGATGATTTTATTATATTTACCTGGATAAGGAGACATAAAAGACTCACAGAGAACATGGACGATTAACTTATGTGAAGCTAATGAGAAACAAATATTTTTTGCCATGAAGAATATAGGCCATGGTAAAAGAAGGAAGGAATACTGGCTTTACAAGTAGGACCTGTTCTTCCTGTTTGATTTGTTTCCTCTTTCAATCTGCAAAGAAGATCTAGTGTTCCAGAGCTGAACTGGGTCCTAGAAATTTGGAAATCAGGTGTGTAAACAGCATTAGAGAACCTTCTTTACAGGAAGTACACTTATAGAGCTCTCCTTTGGCTTGGACAGAAAGTAGCAGGCATATTTCACCAAGAAGTCTGATTAGTGCTTTTGAGGGAAAAAAAAAATGGAAAAAAAATTGATCTCTGTATTAAGATAAAGTGTAGAAGGCTAACAATCTGCTGAGGCAAAAATAGACCTTCATGTAATGTAGACTGTTATTTCTCTATCAAAGTCAAGTATCTACTGAGTTAAACAGGCACCAGCAGAGTTAGTCAGATCCTCAATCTAGGCACTGACCTTTCACACATTCTCAAGGAAAGGTTAGGCAGCTTTACTCCAAGCAAGATTTTCAATTCTTCAGAAGCTGAAACTTAATTCAAGTCAGGTTTATAAATACTGTGCATTCCAGACTTCTATAATATGATATGTTTTTGTATTTGCTTAAAGAACAGCTTGTTCCTTTAGAAGAAGAAAAGGCTAGATATGGAGCTAATCCTTTCTTTGTCAGGAAGAAGTATTTAACAGAAACATGAAAGAAAATTCCTTTGAACAAAGCTTTACTCACAAAAATGCTAGGAACTATTTCAGCAAATAATCATATTGATAAAAAACTTTTGGACTGCCATTTCTTTTAACAAATGTGCATGAAGTATTGTTATTAAGTCTATAGGAAAGCCCACACTACACTGTGACTCTCTAACAAGTATTGTTATTTAGCCTTCTTAACAGAACAGGTTATGGTGGATTCTGAGATTTCTGCTTCATTCATGTCTTGATCACTCTTGTACACAAAGTATAATCAGTAATGGTTAACTACAGTACTGAGTAGATATTTAGCACTGAAGGCAAACTTTGTGTTAATGTTTTCTGTCTCTTTTAAAACTCACATTTGTTGGTTGATATCAAGTGGTGGAAAGTTAAAGCACAAACCAGAGGAGAAAAAGTATTTGTGGTAGCAAACAAAAGTATTGTCAGAAAATGTCCTCCTCTTTCAGCTTCTCTGTCAACTCCATCCCACTGCTTGGTGTCAGATCTAAAACAGTAGCTGTTTTGAGGCTTCGTTTTTGCAAGAGAAAAATGTTGAACCCAGTACACTTCTGGAACTCTGTGAATGCTCCATGTCCTTCAGTTTTGTTTGTCTTGTATCTGAGAATATTAAGCCTTTCATTATCCAACAGCTATGCCAATGAAATGAATACAAAATGTATTTAAGGCTTTTTCATGGTTTCCTTCCAACCAATGATACAACAAAGTTTTCTGCTGTAACTGTTCTTTTTTTTTTTTTTTTTTTTTTTTTCTGTAGGCTTCTTATATTTTTGTAATTAGCTTACTGTTTTCTCATATGGTTAGGAGACTCATTATACTTATCCCTATGACAACTCATCAACTTAACTGCCCAGATATCACCTCAGCCTTTTCCCTTCCCCTTCCCCCTTCTCTTTCCCTTTCCCTTTCCCTTTCCCTTTTCCCTTTTTCTCCTTCCCCTCTCTCTTTACTTTTCCCTTTGCCTTTCCTTTCATCTTCCCCTTTTCCTTCCCCTTCCCCTTCTCCTTCCTTTTTCCCTTTCCCTTCCCTTTTCTATTTCCTTTCCCTTTCCTTTTTTTCTTTTGCTTCCCCCTACATGTTCCCTTTGCCCCTCTTTTCCTTTCTTCTCTTATTGTTTCTTCTCTCTTTTTTTCCTTCTACACATGTAGTGACTTTTATTGTCTGTCCCCCTCAAAGGAAATTTATAGCACCTTCATTAATTCTGATGTTGGAAGATGTTCTTCCTTTTCTCTGGTGGTTATCTTTACACCTGGTGGATATCTTTACACCATCCTTCCCTTGTAGGATGCTATTTCTTGGTGACAGAGGCTGTCATCATGCTGACAACACCATCTGTGGAGCCAGAGTCTGTCAGTGTTGGCCTGAGAAACTACCCTTAAAATGGAAATACCAGTAGGAGTGCATGCTCTGTACCTCCAAATGGGAATGAATCCTTTCTGTTGTGCTCAGGACATCGGAGAGTACTGCCAGAAAAGGGATCAGATCTGGCAAACCTTCAGTGAAACTCTGAGCTCAGATTCTGGGCAGGCAACATCCTCCCTTCGACTAATCAGTTAATTTGGCAGAGAGAAGGTTCCATTTCCCTCAGAATCCTTACTTTTTTTTTTTTTTCTTTGTGGGGAAGGGGAACACGGACATCTTTTTGGCTTTAGAAACTTGTGGTTCTAAGAGGAGCTGAAGAGAAGACCTTTTCTTCCTTATAAATTAGATGATGGCTCTTCTGCCCACAGCACAGAATTTTTTTCTAACCAAAGTAGCTTGAAAGCACATATGTTACAAAACAATTGTTTTTCTATATATGCTGCTCTCTCCCTCTTTTACTGCTACCAAATCCCAGTGCTTCGCGCCCTAGGATATTTTCATTAATAACTCATAAAAAGCACAGTCAGACTCCCAGGAAAAGCAAAGTGTGTTTTCTAATATAACCAAATAGCTTGATTTTTGCATGTCTTACACTGGCAGCTGAGGTCCTGTAAATAATACTAATTATTATCAGTATGTGAGGTATTTATGAGCAAAGAACTAAAGATTTGTGTGAAATTTGCTCATGAATAACTGTCATTAAAAAGAAATTGATATTTGGAGAGTGTATCATTGCAATGTTGTTATGTTCAAGGTATAAGCCATCATGCAGTAAGTGCTTCATCTCTCTGTATTTTTTTAAAACATATAACTCTAAAAATGTACAAAGATGCTTCATATAAAAGATTAAATATTCAGTAGTAAAAAGCTTTTTATCTTCCTGGACCTCCATGAAAGCCACCTAGAACTGTAGAGTACTGCTTCAAAAGCCATCATTCAGCCAATAGTTAAAGACAGAGGTGTGAGAGCATCAGCCTGTTCTCTCTTTGTATTGAGTAAGATAAAGGAGCAGCCTTTTTGATCAGTTCACAGACCTCAAAGCTATGTACTGTGTATGCAAAATATGACAAATTTGGCTGGCATTAACAATATTATGCAGGACCAAAGCTGATAACAATTTCTGCAATTTTACAAAATACCACTGCAAATGCCACAAAGAAGTTAGTGAGGATGGATGTTAGATCACACAGAAAAAAAGAAAAAAACGTGTATTCTCTGTTTGACTTACTGAATGAAACACCTCTTGATCTGGAGTCTAATGGTGCCAGCATACTCTGTCAGTGAGCCATCTGCAAATACAAAACATATTAAGCTAGAATTTTCGTTCCATTGCACATTTTTATGGATATTTTTGCACAAAATTTTAGCAGCACAAGCTGGAACACACTCCACTGCTACCAGTGTCAGCTGCTGTGCATTTCTTCCATGCAGCAAAGGAGAGATGCACATCATTTTATAGAAAATGTAAACTTGACACATTCTCTACCAGTCCTTGTCCAAAAAATAATGCTAACCTGGCAATTTCGATCATGGAATATCCCGAGTTGGAAGGAATCCCCAAGGACCGTGGAGTCCAACCGCTGGCTCCACACAGCCCCACCCAAGCCCAAACCCTCTGTCTGAGAGTGGTGCCCAAATGCTCCCTGAGCTCCAGCAACTCAGGGCTGTGCCCACTGCCCTGGGGAGCTGTGCCATGCCCACCACCCTCTGGGGCACAGGCTTTCCCTAACACCTCGACCCTTCCCTGACACAGCTCCATGCCGTTCCCTCAGGCCCTGTTGCTGTCACAGAGAGCAGAGCTCAGCGCTGCCCCCCTCCCCCTATGAGAGCTGCAGCTGCCATGAGGCCTCCTCTCCCCAGCCTCGCTGCCCAGAGGCAGCAGAAAATATCAATCAAGGCAACTCCCCTATAAGACTAGGAGAATTAAAAATTGCTAAACTGAGTTTGAGAATGATTTGGGAGAGCTGTCGTTCCTATACTGAATTGACAGAAAAAAGCATTATTCAACAGTAGCAAAGTTAACAAACATCGTATGACTTCAGACTCATTGCTCTCCCATATCTTCTCTGTCTTTTGGTCGTAGCCCAGTAAATGTGATACTTTTTGCACAATTGGTAGCATTATTTTTGTATTGGCCTAACAGTGTCAGGTCTCACTGAACAGGCTAAATCTAGTCTAAAACATTTCAGCTTGCCTGGCTGTGACAGCAGCTATTTCACAAGCAGATAAGCATGACCTCAGTTTGGTTTAGCTTCTCTTCAGCTTACAGTGATAACACATAGTTATTTTGTGTGGACTGAACCATCCATGACTGTACAGTAAAATGTGGCATGGCACAGTGCAAAGGCAGGATGGTGCCAGAGGTCCCAGCATTGAATTGCAGATCACAGTGGTCAATCCAGGGTCACCAGGGCATCCTGGCCTTGTTCAGGTAAGAACAGCTCTAAGGGACAACAAAGGAAACAATTACTGAAACCGGTGGGGGAAAAAAAAGAAAAAAAAAAAAGGCAGATGTAGGCAGACCTTGGTAATAAAATCTATAAAAATAAAATCAGATAGACCCAAGGCCAAGAAGAACATTGTTTTCAAAATCAATGGCTTCTTCCTGCTATGAATGAGGAGGAGGCTGTCTGCTTTAGCATTATATGCATGCTCCAGCTAGAAACCCTGGATGCTGAGTGAACCAGCTCATGCTGAAGCTGTGAAATGTGGGGCCTGGGAACACATCTGAAGGACAAGCATACTAGCAAAAAGATATGGCAGGTACAAGGAATATCTTCAGTGTGCAATTCTAACTGAGCTATTGAAGTTTTGCTTTATAAATGCAGGCTATGGGTATTTCAACTGGCACAAGTGTGCTCTACAGATAGCAATATTATTTTGCATGAAGGCAGATTTGCATGTACAGACGTCCCAATCTCATGCACTTTCTCAAGTACTTCATTTTTCTTTTTTATATCAAGGAGGTTGAGTGTTTTAACAGGGACAGTATATTTGATTTAGTCACATTCTAATAAGCATACTGTAATAGGATACATGCAATAAACTCTGAATCAATACCATAATTATATTTATGTGCTATAATTATATAGCACATTCAGAAATTGAGTCATTTCATATCTATTGTTGTTTGTACTGAAATTTGACTCGCCATCCATGTATTGCAAAAAAAAAAAATTGTTTTTGATGAAAGACATTTTCCAGTGCTCCTTAACTTTTAACAACGTTTCGAAGTGTTTACCTTTTACTGCTCTTGCAATCAAAGTATATACACATCCTGAAAATTAAAAAAATAAAAATAAAAGTGCTGTCTATATGTCGGACCATTAGAGGTCTAACTTCTAGGTAATGACATCTCATCTTCATTTATCATTTTCTGACTGCACTGTGACCTATTCAAAGACATCAAGTAAATGTTATCCTCACTGTTATAGATCATTCATGGACTAGAGGACTACTAAGAGTACTGTAAAATGTGTACATCATTGCAACAGTTAATGACAGTTTTAAATTCAAGCTCAACAGTTTCTTGTCCCATCAGCTGAGAAAGATTAACTCAGTTGCCATTAATCCAGAAATACCTGAAATCAATGTAAAATGTATAATTGATAAATAAGTATTCTCATCATTGTTCTAGTGATTATGAATAACAGAAAATCATGTTCTGCAGGGAGTAGAAATGGTGTACACTGTGCACTGGAGCACACTGGATGTTCGGACTAGAAGTATTTGCAAAGGGATGGTTTTCTTCCTACATATATCTGTGTTCCTTAAAATCTATGGATAAGTATTTTGCTCCTAATTACAGCATAGGTGGGTGTGGTTCCCTTCATAGTACTTAGGAAACAATATGAATTCAACAATATGAATGTCTGAATAATCCCTTAATCTTAAGAACAAATTGACCAATTTTTCCTTTATCCTTTTCATCTCATCTTGTTGCCCTTTCTCTTAAAATACTAGGCATTCTTATCTACTAACCAGTGGTCACTCTCATTTCTTCATTATCTACATGTTAGCACATATTCATTTACTTGGAGCTTTTACACTTTTTTATTCCCCACTTTTTTCATTGTGAGCTGAATTTAGTACCTCATCATTCTGTGATGCATTGTTTTACGAATCAAGTTCAAGGTTGCCACGTGATGGACACCTATTCATTAGAGACAACCTCAAAAAGCTCAGAAGGTTAAGCCATACAGCAACCCACACAATATTCTGAAGCTGAAAAGTTATGAGGGCTGACTCTTTGTTCCACCCTTCAGATAAATACAAGCACAGGAACAGAATGACTGGTGGCTGCAACTCAAATTGTGACCATCATCAATGTTCTGAACTTCAAATGCTTATGTTAACTTCCCTTCCAACAACATATGGATAGAAAAATCAAGGTAATCATCTTCTCTAATTCTGTGTTATTTACCTGTTGAGACTGGAAGTGCTGACATAGAAGAAAATTAAAATAATAAATCTGGGCATAATGTGGTTACACTTTATGGTGATGCCCATTACCCTAATTAATGTTAGGACTGTTAAAACGTCGTTTTGATAATATTACACACACAAACATACACACACACACACACACACACACACACAAAGCTGGAAAACTCAAAGGAAATTTACACCAGTTTAGCTATTTAGCTCTTTCATGATGTATACTTGGTAGTGAGTGGAGATATTTTAATATGTCTGTAATAGTATATTTTATGACGATAGCCCAAATTTGTCATAAAATACCATCTAAATTATTTTGTGAAAATTGACCCAGTACCACAGCATTATTATATAATCAAACAAGTTAAGAAATACATTTTTTAGAAGTAGCTCATTGCAAAGCAAAAATAAATTCTGTATTGAATTCTGGTGTTCTCAAGGATATCAGTATTTACAGTAAATGCCTTCCATAACAATCCCTGATTTTGCTGTAACGGGAAACAATCAGAGGGACTGAGCTATATTTGTATAATTTGTTCCTGTGATAAAAAGAATGTCAGTTTAAGCCCCACAAGCTTTTGTAATCATACAATTTACACAAGAATACAGATATTTTTGAGATCTACCTTGCTTTCACAGCACTCTGAATTCTAGCTGCAAGGAGACTGCTATGTTATGAATAAAAATTAATGTCTGAACTTGTGTACAGCGTATTGATTGCTGACAAACAGAAGGCTTCCACTCATCATTTAAAAAGTCACACTGATGACCAATATTCTGCTTTCTGCACCCTCACATATTACTTGCTAGAAGTCTAACTGTCCAAGAAATATCAGTCAAATTTATTCTGAATTGTTAAATATTGAGAATTTCCAAAAGTCAATATTTTGGCAACTGACAACAATTCTGACTGTAACTACACTGGTTCCCACTGGATTCAGCAAATCTTCTATACCAGACACCAACAGGCCATGGAAGAGCAGATAAGTCATGTATCAGCGCAGGAGAAAAAGGGAAAATTCCCCAAAATCTCAACTCTAACTCACAGTTGGCTGAAGGACAAGTAAATCCCAGAACAAATAGCACTGCCCTTTACACCATAATATGGTGTGCATTCAGAGGTGTGATAAAAGAAGCATTTCTAAATATTTTTTCCATTTTCCAGTACTTCCTGTCTCTTCTCTGCTTTGCATCTGCACTAGCATTAACACATCTCTGTGCTGATCAAGCCAATGAACTGATCTAACTGAAAAATAACCTGGAAAAATTGGAGGGTGGATGTTAGTGTCCACCTTAAAGCAGAAGGTGAGAACAAATCACTGCTGGGAGAATCATCCATCCAATTTCGGTGAATGCACAAATTTATGATCAAGTAACATGACCTTGACTGCTACTGGAACATACAGCTCAGAAGATATTTGGAGAAAAAGGAAAAGGAAACAAACACAACAACGGAAATCAAAGAAAGGAAATGTGCAAGGAAAAGGGAGAGGAAGAACAAGACAGAGAAAGAGAGGAAGAAACAATGGTTAAGATTCATAATGAGATTTCAAAAAATCTGCCAAAAACTTCTGACAGTGAAGAACCATCACAGCTGGAATCACACTTGCAGCAGCAATACCTCTGCAACATGACATTAATCTAGGGTGTTAAATCTCAGCTGCACTGTTCAGTCCACTCTGACACTTTGGCTCATTTGTAAATTGTCTAGTTTTCCTTCTCTCTAAAATAATTGATTATAGAACGTTGGGGTACCAGTTTCCCTTGAACAAAAGTGGAATAAGCCACTTCTTTGAGCATGAGGAGAAGGCTTTAAAAATTACATAATACTAGAAGACCCCAATCACTTTCTTAAATTGGATTGCAGTTAAAGTATGCAATTGTGCTGCAGTGTTTCAGATTTACAAATCAATAACCTTTCTTCACCACTGCTTGAATCTGAACATAATTTACTTTAGCCTTATAGAAACAATTTAAAGAGAAAGGCACTTTAAAATATGTCTTCTTTATTCCTTATTGTTTTCTTACCACAATTCCTGAAAAAAAGAAAAAAAATGACTTTCTGCTCTCTTACTACACAAAGATGTAGAAATATTTTTTTTTGTTAGAGAATTGAGGAATTTTTGTATCTCTTTTCATAGATTTTTGCAAAGTGACATGTAAACATAAGCACAGTAATTTTAGGCTTTGGAACTCCTCTCCACAATTGCTCTACTACTCAACTTAGTGCATAATTTCACATCTTAGCTAGTAACTGCGGTGGGTTTCTTCCAAGGGAAATTCTACATAGTAGATTCGTTCATGCTTTCAAATCCTGACAGGGATTTACCTCTACAGTGCTATAACAAACATAAATTTTTCCATGACAGCTTATGATACATGGGTAGAAAAAGAGGCAATATCATTTTAGTTTCTGTATAAAAGAGGGGGTACCAATTAAGGTCACCACTGAAGATGAACTCCGACATTATAGACTCAGAACTGGAGTACTTGTTAGTTATATCATGAAAAGTAGAAATCTCTATGGATGGCATTTACCCATCTGGATTAAAAAAAAAAGACCCTAAAACTCCGAGTTGTCTTCAGTTTAGAATATACAAATGAGTAAAAACTGATAGTACCATGTCATTGCTGTGGCAAGAGAAGGATCTGTGTTTGCATGATGCAAATGAGCATGACCTAACGTTTTTACAAAAAGTAAAGTTCTCACCTTTGGTTTCCCACTTGAAAATGTTATTTCAGTTTCTATTGTGTTGGTCACAAAAGTCTAAGTGATAATTCTGAAATGGAATTTTCTTATTATGAGCAGGGAGATGAGGCTTATATTATTCAAAAGAAATGATAAACCTAGCATTTAAAATTTACATTTTTTAGAACAGTATGTGCTCTTGTTTATAGCAAATCTTTACCTGAACTTAACAGAAATATTATGATGAAAAGGAAAAAAATAAAAGCTGTGTAGTACAGCACACAATCCGTTAATTACATTGTATAGTCATTAATAATTTGATTATGGCAACATAATTTTCACTGGAATAATTAAAATGGCACACCGCAAATTCTGTAAGACGCTTTGGAATCAGAACAAGAAAGTCCTCCAGGAATCACTAAGTTAGGTTTTGATTTCAGTGGTACTATAGTGATTTGTAACAGTTGAGTTTCTAGCTCATTGTCTTTTGTAATCTAGTTGTGTCTGTAATTAGAGTTTTAATTAATCCATTCTTAAAGAGTTACTTTGATTTGCCTTTTTGTAAATTTCTGCTGCTAATCAACATTAATGCAATCTTATCACTTTCACCGCTGGATTTCTAGCAATGTTGTGTATCTATCTCTAATAATACTAGGATTAAAAATCCATCCCCGATCTTTTCACAACCTTCCTTCTTTAAAAGAAGAGCCCAGTGAATACCATTCAATGTTTTGAAGTTCTGTTAGGGAATCTATTCATTTATCTGTTGTGGTATAGAGCAACTCAAATACTTTGCATATCTCTTGCATCTTTTCAAATAATAATGTGAGCGTTCCCTACTTTCATCACGAAAATAGGATAAAAAGAGAACCTAAATAACAATAAATTTATTAATCTGATAAAAATATAAAATAAAATAAAACCATTGCATTTAAATTCTGTATTTTAATACTAAGAAACAAGAGATTAGAGGTTTAAAATTAGTATCCATTACTATAAGACCATAGTTGTGCACATGCAGACTGGTCTGTATTATTTACGTACAGTCAAGATTCCAAGATATATTCACTGAACACTTGCATTGCAGAGAAATATTTAAGTTGTATGTGTTTTAATACTTCTGTAAAATTCAACCTGATAGCCTGCAGGCCATAGTTCCATCTCCTTAGGGTAGTTATGTATTTGCATGGTGCACCGCACATAAGTAAATTCACTACAGCAAACAGAAGGATTGACACACCTGTATTTACATGCTTCCTAGAGGACCTAGATGAACTGTGACTCTGAACTCACTCATCATGACTGGTTTTGTGGTTCTCTTTCTATCGTGGAGAGAAGGAAAAACAAAATACAATTTTAGACTTATGCCTGCATTAAACATACATAGCTTTTTAATCAGCAAAGATTCATCTATATCTGGTACCTTCTCACAAACCTATGAAGCAAGGACTATAGTTTTTGTCTAGTTGATTTACTAAAAATATGTTTCTTCTGTTGTATTGTGCAATGCTGTTGCACAATACAGGTTGTGCAAATTTACAGGTTCCATTCCTAGCCTTTTACTCTGTGTGCCAGAACTTCCTCTAGAAATAATAGAAATAACTATTCACTTCTGGAAACAGAAAAAAAATGAAACTCTAAGAAACAGTTGTTCACTTGGACCATATAAATGATTGTGACGGGCAGAAGTTGATGAATGAGTTGTCAGACATGAGTTGGCTAATGGTGCATATACTCCCTAGGTGATAAAAGGTAATTTATAAAACTGAAGGACAGTTTAATTCTTTTGGACTTGGGGCAGTTGGCAGTCTATTTTATTTTTATTTACACAATGTTCAGGACATGTCTCTGAGCTTAACAAGTAGGGAAATTATTAATGGGAATGTGAGACTCAGCCTCAGTTCACTGGAAGATCCTACTGTCATGCTTGCCAGAGTTGGGAACACCAGCTGTCCTGCCTTGCTCAAACCAAACTTCAGTACAGTGAAGGACAATTTATTTCTAACATTCCTTCTTTCTCTCTGATATTCCTTCAAATAACTTGCTATTTTAGAGATGTAAGTAAATAATTTATTTTAAAAATAGCGGTGCGAGTTGTGTGATGAACAGATTGTTTGCACGCTGTCCATGTATTATCATGCAGCAAACAAATATGACTTCTAGCAAATATTATCATCCTACAGAGGCTATTAGACATTTCAGGGATTTAGGAGCTCTGCACTGACAGTTAAGTCATGTTCCACACAGTCAGATGATCAAAAGGAAGGAACAGTTACAAAACATCAGGTGGCCTGTGATAGGCAATAACCTTACAGGTATCCGTGTATCCAGTCTGTAGAAGGCTCATCATGGTCAAGTCTAGGCAGACAGTGAAAATGGGCTTTCAGAAATGACTGACTGTCTCCATTGACAGAACAAAGAGCTTAGATAGTCCAGCTCATCTCAAGATGTATATTCAGTCCAGTGCTCGAAGCTGGCTGGAAGCGATTTGTAGAATAGAATCATAGAATCATTAAGGTTGGAAACGATTTAAGATCATCTAGGTAATTTTCACAGTGGAGCAAGATCAAACATTATCAGATTGGATATTCTGCCATAAATACTTTTGCTGTATTTCACAGAAGAGCCAAACAACTCCCCCATAGGAATAGTCACCCGATTGATTGCAGAGAGGAGCATTTGGTGTCTCTGTTGATTATGGGTTTATAATTTTGTTGATAAAATGTTATTAGTTTATGATTTAAAGACTTTATACCTAAACCTTGCTAAGGCATTGACTCACATTGGAATGCAGTTGTACAATATGTAATGCAAGGAGTGCTTACTAGTGACAGAAGATCCCACATTCATAAGGTTCCATGGATTTTTGATTGAGATAAGTGTTTATCAAAATGCTGCCACATCAGCTGCTGTAAGGGCTGACTTCCTGATAACTTCCCTGATGTCACACCTAAATTCACTCTTTTGAATTCCATACAGAAACTGTTTTTTTATGCTTCATTTGATCAAAAGCTGCAGATTTAAATTCTCCTTTTTTTACACTGAGGCAAATCCATAGTAATGAAACCAGCTTCTCTTAAATTCTTCTGTTTAAGGTAAATGTTCTATAAATAATGCTAATGTTTGTATTTATAAAGAAGTTTAATAGAATGTTTCCTGTAAAATATTTGGCCTTCTATATCTTTTCCTCCCTAAACCCTTTACATGGAAAGAGCTGAAGTCTTTCAGATGGTTGAAGTTGCTAGAAGGAGAAATAAAGTCACTAACAACAACAACCAAAAAATCTTGCAGAGATATAAGAGGCAGCCAACAGGAAGAGCAGCAGCTCTTAATCACTTCCATGATGAACAGGGCAGGGCACAACCTTCAGCAAATGACTTTACGGTTAGAAACATTTAATAAGTTCCAGAATAATAAACTGTTCAGAGATATTTTCATGGGAAGTTGTGGATTCTCCATAAAGAGTGTCATCCAAAATGACATGGTGATAGTTTACTTGACTGTTAGTCAGCACCTCCTAGTTCACTTCTCTAGTTCTTCCTCTGCCATCTTACCTATCCCATAAATCTAAATCCACTAACTCTGAACACTTTCAGCATCTTAAATTAAATACGCACTGCTGTCACTCCTCAAATTAAGTATGCATTGCATGGGCAAAACTGTTAGTGACATAAGGTGTGTCTCAGTTAAGATGACATGTCTAATGCAATGTACACTTCATGTAAGCTCCCTGAATCAAAAGACAGATGATATTTCTGGGATCAGTTCCTCCTGTTCTCTGTTAGCACAAGTACATTTAAGGGTGCATAAATCTCTCTGTTGGTTAACTTAGATGAGATGGCTAACATTTTTTTCTCTGTCTTTGAGCCAGATTAAGTTTGTAATTAGAACATAATGCAGGATGAGTGCTTGATTTCACTGAAACTGGAGGTTCTGACCTCATATGGAGGTCTTTGGTGTGACTGCCATTGTGTACAGCTCCGTTGCTTGGAATTTAGCATTCAATCAAGAAATAATACAGCATGTTTTATCTCCAAGCTCCTTGCTATCTAGCAAGTTTATGTTAACAACACTTTTTTTCACCATTTTACACAGCTTTATTGAATAAAGGCAAGGTTTAATCATTGATAACATATTTAAGTACACTAGTTCTTAAACTGCATTGAAAACAGCTGAGGCTTAAGAGAGAGCCTGGAGAATTTTCAGTGAGGCCACCTTCCTTTGGCTCAGAGGCTGCGTTTGGATTTTGGAGTTTGATTCTGGCTTCAGTTTGCCAAGGTCCATACCTTGTTTATCCTGACACTGATATGCTGATTCAAACTCAGTCCTGCTTCATCAAGATAAATTTGTTTGATGTTCACTGAACTCTTGGCTGAACTCTGCTGCTCTCAGGAGATGTGTTCTGTTCTCATTCGTGTGTGGGACTGCATCCTGGTCAGTGGGGATACAGCTACTCTGCCAAATTTACTCTCACTCCTGGCTCGTGGTAGATATGGATGGAGATGCATTCTATGCTGACGTTTTTTTCATGGATGTTTCATGGACATTTCATAATGTTAGAATGACAAGAATGCTTAATTTTTCCTATAAGGTTCACACACGAGAGCATGGAGCTCCATCTAGAATCTATACTGGTCATTTTGCTTAGCCCTTGCATCACCTTTAAAAGTCACTGTATCTGCCTTGCAATCCAAGGACTTACTCACACAGCTCTTTGTGCATGTCTGCTAGCTTGGTCATTGTTCTGCCTCAGCAGCAGGGACTTCAGACAGAGCTTGGCTCTCTATAATTCTGTAAACCTTGCTATTTGCTCTTTGGATTGCACAGTAGATACAGCTTCCATTTTGCCCTAGAAAAGCTAAATAATAAATAGGTCACAGTCTTCTTTGTCAAAGACCCTTCTGAATCCTTGCTCAAGCAGAAAAATAGGTACCAAGACTGAAGAGCTTAAAATTGAAGTGAAACATATTTAGATTTGAAATAAAGGTCAGTATCTATGCAAGAAAGCTATTAAGTAGTAAAACATACTATCCACAGAATTTTTCCACAGAGTTTTTCCTTTTCTTGGAAATGCTGAGCTGTGTAATGCCTATTACCCAGTTGGCTGTACTAGATGATGCTAATGATTTTAGTTTTACAATTCAAAAGCTTTATAATATGGGAAAGGTATTTTTCAAGCCTATGTCGTTCTATGACCCCTACTGTCAAGCAATAATTTGACCTACTTAGTGCTGCAAATTGTCATGAGCAGAGACTTCAGTCTCACTTTGTTGCTTTACAGCCCAGTTGGTACCTAAATGTGGCTCCCCTGGGCTACGACTGATAGAAAATAAAATCATTATTTAGTTTTAACTATTCTTTATTCTTACAGGAATATAAGGGAAAAATAAGTAATGATACGGTAATAAGAAGGCAAAAGAGTGTTAAGAGCAATGGTGAAAAATGAAGGGATGAGCACTCAGCTCCTCTCTTCTTAATCCTCCCATCTCTGTGTTGCCTCTTTCTGCTTTTTCATCTTCTGGGCCACCTAGGTCCCATCTCTGCAAATGGAATGAGATTAAGGCCCACGTTTGTCTGCAGAGAGTATTGGGAGCTCTCACCAGGATGTGCCACATACACTTGTAGAATGAGGATGTCCACCCAGAGGGAAGGTAGATGAGTAGTCAGTGTGACTACTATGTGGGAGAAGTTCTGGCAGATAATTCCCCATCCTGACACTTTCACCTCTCTGGCACGGCTGCCAGGAAGGGGCTCAATATCACTACGGCACGTGTAGAATTTTCTAAAATTAAAAAGGAGTTTTATTATCAGTTTAAATGGTCACGTATTTAAGCCTGTTTGGAGAGCTCTGACACATCTCACCACTCTGTTGTCCCTCAGTCCTGTTAAGTGCACATTCCCTCCCTAACAATAGTATAATAGTATAATAAATATATAAAAATATATAAAATATAATAGTATTTAATAGTATTTTCTTTAATTGGTGCTTTTTCTTCTAGGAGATAAGCTCTTTAACCCTGAGATTTCATATTATTTTTTGTGTCTCCATTGCTTCTCATACTGACCATGCGTCAGTAATAAACTGAGGTTGTATTTGCACAATATGGATCATTCCTGAATTGCTGTGCTATGCCAAGCTATGCCAAGGAAAAACACAGTCCAGAAGCTTGAGTTTTTCTGGCTGATCTAGTAGCTTTCCACACTCATTTGAAAGTTCTTCCTCCTGCAAAGAAAAAACAGGCAATATGTAGATCGCTTTATAGTCAAAACCCACAAAACCGTTAATGCACAGGAACATTTTATGCCTTAGATAATCTTTGGCCACAGTTAAGTTAATGCATGAAGAACTGCTGATGCAGATCTAGCCTGAGAAGATACCATATGACTCAGTAAGAGGACTTTTTTTATACTTACCATGAAAGTTTCATCTCTGGATCCAAACTCATCTGTATTCTAGAGGAAATAAAGTGAAAATCTGATTCAAAATCATACTTCTTGCCTTGGAATTTTTTATTACAGGTTCAGATCCTCTCCAAAAATATGTATCAAAATAGCTCTTAACAGTCTGCACTGAAATTTCTGCAAAATGAGCCAGAAATCTTCTCTTGCAAATGCCAGTGACTATTTTCTAAACATCTTTTACTAAACACAGTGCTTGTGACATGATATAGGAAAGGAGTAATTTTTAATGGCAGTAGAACAACAGTGTAAGCAAGTTTAAGGTTTCAGCAAAGCTACCCACTGCCTTGATTTCGTGCAGGTGATTATGATTCTGCTGATGTCAGCTACTTATCTCTGTGACTACAACAAGCTACACATTAGAAAAACATAAGCTCTCTCAAGAACACTACAGTGGTATGTGATGGGAGGCAACCAGTTCATTACTATGGAAGCAGTTCTCTATTGTGATAGGGTATGCAACCAGTAATTCATAGTTTTTCTCTGGGATACAGTCATTCTCTATCCACATTTAATTTACTTTATCTGGTAGATAACAATCTAAAGCCACAAAGTGAGTTGAGCAAAAATTCCTTCGTGTCATCCATAAGTCAGACACATTTAAGCCACTGAATCTTAATTCTCCATATTTCATGGTCAATTTTTCAACAAAACAAAGAGTTTAGACAGAAGTAAAATATAAGAATCATCATATTAAGCAGCTCCTAAATTTGAAACATGGAAATGAAAGATTGATAACCAAAATTACTCCTACATCGTTACCAGAAACTGAGAACAAAATACACTTGGTTGAATTTTTACTTTAAAAAAAAATAAACTAAAATAAAAATGGGGAAAAAAAGAAGTAACTACAAAGCACTGCCTGGGTTTTCATTGGCTAAAAGCGGAGAATAGTATCGCTTTTACCTTGGAACTTATGTTACTCAGTAAGCCAATAACTTGAGCACCATGCAGAACTTATCTGTCAGGTATTTTTCTACTAAAAAACATGGAATCTATGATATTAACAGATTTTGTGTGAAAGTGTCTGAAGCAATGGTTTTCCTATTTCAACATTATTTAACAACGTATACCAATATTTTCTAAGTCCAAGCTTTGTAGTTCAGAATGGCTGACTCTAAATATGTGATTTTTTTTGTTGCTTTGTATTTTAATAAAGAGATAATAATAGGTGCAGCACACCTATTTTTCATTTTATTGGGGATTGTTAAAATTTATGCCTGCAGGGCACTAGTTGGGAACGGAAAAATTTATCAAAATATACATGAGATTTTCCTAGGACATGATTTTGTCTCTGTGACTCTTACCAGCCCCTCTCAGTTCACAGGCTCAACACAGGGACTTGCATCTTACTCCCTATCTGAGCTTGGGAACGGCAGAAGAATGCAGTATGGAACTAGTCCTGTCTCCTCTGATTGCTCTGAAATATACTTTTCTATGCCAAGAAACGCCTGAGCCTGGATAGTAGAGATTGGTGGTATAGTAACAAAGCAACACCTTGTCCAGACGTTTGCCATGAGAATTCAGGTTTTTGCTGCCTGTGGTCTACTTCATTTTCTTCATTGAAACATTTGCACAGTTTCACCTCCAGCTCTCCCCCACTCCTCCACACAAGCTGACGGTAGTAACAGTTCCTGACTGATGTCCCCATGCTTCCCTTGTTACCACTGAAACAGTGGAGTGAATCTTGGTCAGAGGGATAACAGTGAAACATACAAATAAAGACAACAGTTTCCAATATCAAGTCCAGCCCTTGACATTAATTGGCAGAGCAAGATAGTAACCACAGCTCAGAAAACATGTTTAGCAAATAATTAGCAGTAGTGTTTATTATACTGTATATACTGGCAAATTTTAGAGGGATAATGTCCACTTTATGCAAAAATGCTTTACCTGCACGCTTCTTTTATATTTATAATCAACGTTTTTATAATAGTGTACTATGAATGTTTCAGCTGTTTTAATTAGAAATAAATGCATTCAACAAATAGAGAGAATGTGAGCATTACAGCTCCATGACTTGGCTTGTTTCTTAACCAGTGCACTTAAAAGAGAATCCTGAATCTTCATATCTTGTTGCCTGCAACATTTTCATTTACGTTTGACAAAGACAACTTATGATTAAATTACTACTGGGAAATATCACCCCATTTTTAAAAGCTGACTGAAGCAGTTCATATCACTGCACAACTTTGGGAAATTAGCCCACAAGGAAGTTCTGAATCACCTTCTGAATTCCAGTAATTCACCTATCTGTTCAGAGGAATCTAGCTACTTAAATAGGGTGGTGGCGATGGGTTATTGCGTGAAGAACCTGGGGCCATGCTCAGAACTGTTAAAGGCACTCTCCAGTTCACTCTCCTTTCTTGTTGCAGTTTCTTCTTCAAAACCAAGATATGCGGAAAGACAAGAGAAACTGTTATTTCATCCTTGTTCTTTCCTAAGAGATTCTATCAAACTCCAAAATTTAAAAAAAAATATATTTCACTGGCAATACTTAATGGTTCACATCTCAAACATGAAATGAAGTTAAACGTTTCAAGAATTGTTTCGTTATTCTTAAATAATGAATTATTTTGTTGTTCTTAAATAATGAATTATTCATGAATTCTTGCAATTAGTACTAATTGGTCTCAAAGGACTTTATTGGGTTTATTACCATATACACTCACACCTTTCCAGGTACTTCTGCTTGTGCTTTGCTTTTGTGCACCTTCTCTAAACAGTTCTTTGAGCATATGGCATTCAGTAAGTGTATTATGCTTTTTTAAAATGCAGACAGTAGTGTTTTCTATATGCACTGGCTATACTCTACATGTTCTTTCTGATTCTAGTAAATTTTTCTGCTTACTTCTGAAAATATATATTTGAATCTGAGAGCATAAATGACCTGCTGTCTCTGTCAGATTTTTTAAAAGCAGTGCCTTAGGCAGGGGAGAAGCTACACCATTTCTGTCAGCAGCTTTCGGTGTCCAGACAGATTGGTTAATGACAGCAATTCTCAATAGACTAACCTGAATCTGTGTTATGAGGTACGCCATTTCATTAGATCTTCAGCTCTGTGAACCAAACCTTCTCCATAAAAATAACTAGTGATTTACTTCTAAACCTAGGGTTCAGAAATCCTCTTCATACATAACACATAGACCTTTTTTATTTTGCTAATTAGAAAAAATGTTATATAATATTTTCTGCCTGAAAAAAAATAAGTAGATGCTGCAGCACTCTCTCACTGACTCTCACAGATCTGACAAGTGCTAAAATTATCCAAAGATGGATGGTTCCCTTCACTCCCTCTTGTAGTCAATGGAAAGAGATAGAATATAAAAAATCCTATTTAGTTGTCTGTGCTCTGAATGACCACTTGGTGATATTCTTTTTTGTCTATTAACTATAAAGGAAATCCATTAAAAATAATTTTCTCTATGATGAAAGCAGCAAATGATTTTTTTTGTAATCTGCTTATATAAAATACAAAAGGGTTGAGAAATACAATCTTGGGTATTGCAGAACAGTAATGCTCAACAAATCACTCAAACATGTCCTGCAAAATGAACAGGAAAGAATCAAGCATCTGAACATTTATTTATTGTGAATTAAAGAAGGATTACACTTAAATTAAATATGAAAGTTTTACTATCCTTAAAATTCCGCTTCAAAAACATTTTTCATATCCAAGGGATCAGAAAAGATTTTTCACTAAGCAAAAGCCAATGATAGCATTGTGCTGTAAGGACTGAAAATCGTGATATTCAGAAAACCTTCCCTCCACCTATTTTTAGAGTTTCCAATCGTAATTTTTAACCTCACAAATACTATGGAAGCTTTTGTAGTTTGTTATTTCCTACCAGCACCATACCACCAGCACAAGTAAACATATGCTCTCCTCCACAAAGCTGATTACTAAATTCCAGGCAGTGACCGACCTGGGGGCACCATAAGGCTTTGTAGCTTTGTCGCTACAGTCCTTCTGGTGCTGAAAGCATTTGTTGTCTCCAGCAATTTCAGAAAACAGATTTTCTGTTGTACAAAGCAGATCGCTCTTACATTTTCAACCTTTTTTTGGACTGCTCTGCCTTTCCTCATCATGTGCAGGGCAGTAAAGTCAAGAAAGAAGAAATATATGGTATCCTGAAGAAAAGGAAGAGGAAAGTCATTCTCCTGTGGTTTCCCTTACCTTCATAACATCAGTTTAGCCTGTGATAAAAACTACTTTGCGAGGTTTCTCTGGTCATCTATCAGGAAAAAAAAAAAAAGAAAAAAAATCCTTCTCTCAGCACTGCTGAGTTCAGTTCATGGCAAATACAGATAATTTTTTTTTTTTTAAAATATGAAGCTCTGGTTACTCTGGAAAGTCCTCCCCCCACATTAATTTCCCTGAATTCTTCCTTTTGTACTGGATGGGTCTAAATCTATCTGGAGTGTCCAGCTGTGGGAGATTTCCCCTGAGCTGGGAAGACATGAAAGCACTTCTAATGAGCTTAACTTAGAGAGAAGAAAATGGTCAGAAACTGGAGTCTGAGACATTCCATAATATTTCCTTCCACTGCTCAGAAACAGAATGCATCTAAAAGAAAATAAATTATATAAAGAACTGGAAAGGTAAATGAGGACATGCCACACAGTCATCTGGTTTCCTGAGGACCTTGTCTTTCCTCCACAATCAGTGCAATCAGTTGAATATGAAAAGACATATTAAGGGGCAGGGTGGTATAATCTCCCATAGCTTTGTCTGCATTAGGTACTATACTAACACTGTCCTGTGCTTCCCATGGGCTGCATTATAGGGCATCTTTTACTGCTACAAGGCAACATTACAGGACAGTCTGTTGCATAATTACAGAGGCTAGTACTTGTCTTTATAAGTCTTTTTCTCAGGCTATCATTTTCATCATAGTCAGGAAAAAGAAGATGACGTATAATATTCCAAACTAATTCATTTCATGTTTTGTTTCTGTCAGTGTCCTTAATTCCAGTGTGCATGAATTAAAGCCTATGGGGAAAAAGACCTATTGCTTCAGTCTTTGCTTATAAGACTGGCCCTCAGGAAACCCAGACCCTGGAGATAAGAGAGAGAGTCTGAGGAAAGGAGGACTTTCCCTTGGGCAAGGAGGATCTGGTCAGAGAATGTTCAGGCAAACTCTTCACATATAAATCCATGGGACCCAATGGGATGCACCCGCAAGAGCTGAGGGAGCTGGCAGAAGTGATTGTTGAACCACTCTATCATCTTTGAAAGATAGTGGAGAATGGGAGAGGTGGCTTCGCACTGGAGGAAAGCCAATGTCAGTCCAGCCTTGAAAAAGGGCAGGAAGTAGGAGCTGGGAAATGCCAGGACAGTCAGCCTCACCTCCCTTCCTGGGAGGAACAATTTGTTCTGGATGCTGTCTCCAAGCAAGTGGAATAAAAGGTTATCAAGAGTAGTCAACATAGATTCCACAAGAGGAAACCACGCATGACCAGCCTGGTAGCCTTTGTGTATGTCATGACTGTCCAGGTAGATGAGGGGAAAGCTGTAGATGTTGTTTAGCTTGACTTCAGCAATGCTTTTGACAACATCCTCGTAGGTAAGCTTGGAAAGTGTGAGATAAGTGTGTGAACAGTGAAGTGAATTGAGCACTAGCTGACTGGCAGAGCTCAGAGGGTTATGATCAACAGCACAGAGTCTAGTTAGAGGCTTGTAGCTAGCACTGGGGCCACTCCCCAGGAGCCAGTATGTTGTCCAGCCTTGTTCATTGTCATCAGTGATTTGGATGAAGGGCTAGAGTGCATCTTCAGCAAGTTTGTTGATTTTATGAAGCTGGGAGCAGTGTCTGACACATCAGAAGGCTGTGCTGCCATTCAGTATGACCTGGACAGGCTGAAGAACTGGGCAGAGAGGATCCTGGTGAGGTTCAACAAGGGCAAGTGTAGAGTCCTACACACAGGGAGGAGTAAAGGAGTAACAGCATGCATCAGTATAGGTTGGGTGCTGACCTGGAAAAGAGCTCTGCAGAGAAGGACTTGAGTGTCCTGATGGACGACAGATTGGCCATGAGCCAGCAGTGTGCCCTTGTGGCCAAGAAGGCCAACAGAATCTCAGATACCTCAGAAATCTCACTGTAAAAAGAGTGTGGCCAGCAGAGAGAGGGAGATGATCCTCCCCCTCTACTCTGCCCTGGTAACGCTATGTCTGGAGTACTGTGTCCAGCCTGGACTCCCCCACTCAAGAAAGACAGGGATCTTCTAGAGAGAGTCCAGTGGAGGGCCACAGAGATGACTGGGGACCTAGAGCATCTCTCTTATAAGGAAAGGCTGAGACGTGGGATTGTTTAGCCTGGAGAAGAGAAGGCTGAGGTGATCTTATCAACATTTTTAAATATCTGAAGGGTGAGTATCATGAGGATGGGGTCAGACTCTTTCCAGAGGTGCCCAGTGACAGGACAAAGAGCAGTGGACACAGGCTTGAACACAGGAATTTCCATCTGAACATGAGAAACAACTTCTTTACTGTGAGGATAACAGAGCACTGGAAGAGGCTTCCAACAGGGAATATGGAGTTTCCTTCCCTGAAGATATTCAAGACCTGTCTGGACACTTTCCTGTGCAATCTACTTTAGCAGGGAGTTGGGCTGGATGATCTTCAGAGGTCCCTTCCTACTCCTACAATTCTATGATTCTATGATTCTGTGATTAACTACAGGAAGGAAAGGATATGGTAAGGACTATCATCCATTGGTTTTGAACCACCACTTTTGCAAAGGCTGCCAAGCTTGAAATAACACATTACCAAACGGAGGCGTCAATAATGCCACTATTAAGAAAGCAACACCAGTGTAACTGGATGCTCAGAACCTGACAACACGTTCCTCCTTGAGACTGACTGGAGTCCTATTTTTAGTAAGTATTTCAGACAGTAGAATTTATATCAAATTCATTTCCCATTATAATTTTCTTACACCTCACCATATCCAAACTACAGGATGCAATGGATCTGTAGTCAGCTTTTCAATAGAAGGCTTGTGCCTAGCTCTAAAATGCTATTGCTTCAAAGAAACACAGAAGAAATGCCACGTGAAAAGTTCAGACATTGAAGACTGAATGTTCATGAAGAACCAATTCAAAAACATTTTTCTAACACTCCTAAATTATGTAAAAATATTATGTTGATAAGACTTCATATTATTGAAAAATCAGTGAAAAAAGGGAAATGAGTGCACACTACATTATTTGATGATACCTTAATCTATTATTCTATGATGCAAGCAAGTAATATCAAAACTCTGCTACTAAACATAAGAACTTTCTTCCCTTTGGCTGATGTAAAATTATCTTTCGTGCTTGTAGACAACAAGGTTATAGATACTAAATGCACATTCAAAGTTTCTAAAGGCATAGAAGTAAAAATTAAAAAGTAAGATTGGTGGGAAAGGGAATTTTTCCATATAAGCACAGCAGATTTTTGACGTCTATACTTTAATTGTCTTGATTAGATTTTCCATCTTTAAAAAAGAAACAAAAAATGCTGAAAAGTGCTTATTTGTATCACACTAGCATTAAGGAAAAATGATGCTATACTTGCAATGAAAGATATTAAATTAGTTAACAAAGGAACTTTGGTTAACAGCAAAATTTTAATCCATGCAGACTTTGAAACAAACTATAACTGAGAATGCTCAATTCTTGTGACAGATAACATTGCAAGTTGAACAACTGGACACACTGATTATCAGAGCCTTTGATCAAGGTGTTTGCGTTCTTTCAGCGTTTGGAGGAGGACCTTCATTTCCACCTACACCAGTGACCTCAAATGAGCCAAAATAAAATCCTCCTGGGATTTGGATTTCAAGTCAACCTTTACAACACACTTCCCTCAATAATTTAAATCTGTGTTGAAAAAGAAGTTCTGTAAAAAATTTATTCAGATCCTCGTGGCACATGCAAATTTATGGTGCAATGTCTCCACTGCAGATGTTTCTGCTGTTACAGACCTGCTGAAGAAAGCAACATTTCTGAACTAACGCATGGTTTCAAGCTGATTGTCAATCTCACTGAGTGGCAATTTCACTGAATAATGCAGCATGCTTCCCAACAGGAAATTACTTCATTTCTTCCATCTAATACACACTACCTCGACGTTGATATCATGTGAAAATACTTATCTCTCCAGGCTTGGCGATTACCAAAATAGCACCTCAGATCTGGAAGCTATTTTTCAGTAGAATCATGCCCAAGTCTTGCTAAAAAATCTGCTGGGGAAAAAATGTCACAAAAGAGCATGGGAACTGTGCTTTTCTTTGTCATAGCATAGAAAAGCAAAGAAAGTATATAGAGAGGGGATGGATGGATGGATGGATGGATGGATGGATGGATGGATGGATGGACGGATAGATAGATAGATAGATAGATAGATAGATAGATAGATAGATAGATAGAATCACAGAATCACAGAATTGCTCAGGTTGGAAAAGACCTTCAAGATCATCAAGTCCAACCGCAACCTAACCATACTACTCTAACTAACAACCCAAATAGATAGACAGACAGATAGACAGATAGACAGATAGATAGATACAGGTATACAGAATAGAGAGTATAGAAAACAATGTCATTATTATGGCTAAATAATAGCCATATGTGTAAATGTTAGATGTGATATATGTCACAAATATAATATATAATGCATATCTATGTATGTGACTTATATGTGCATAAATACACATATTTCTATATGTATGTATGCATATTTCATGATGTATGTACATTTATGTATTTATACATAGAATCATAGAATCATAGAATTAGCTAGGTTGGAAAAAGGTTTTTTTTTTACTAACTACCTAAAGTGTACAAAAAGTGCTAAAAGAAAATTACATTAGCACAATATTTAAGATGTTTCCTTTTATGACAAGCAGGCAGTTCCAAACCATTTGAAGTATAAGTGTTGCATTCTTGAGTGATTTCTCAAATAGCAAAAACTGCTGAGCCTCACAAAGCTGGCTAGGGCACACTGCAAAGGGAACATTTGATTCTTCCCATTTGCTAGGAGGCAATTACCACTATTTTTTTCTTTACAAACTAAGCCCATAGAATGTCAGCACGAGGGATCTACACAGCAGTGCCAATGCTTCCATTTTGGGATATCTGGAAAAATTCCATCTCAGAAAGAGTGGTGAGGCATTGGAACAGGCTGCCCAGGAAGGTGGTAGAGTCATCATCCCTGAACATGTTCAAGAAACACGTAGATGTGGCACTGAGAGACATGGTTAGTGGGCCTGGTGGGGTTAGGCTGAGGCTGCAGTTAATCTTAGTGGTCTTTTCCAAGCTTAATGATTCTATGATTCTGAGATTCTATGATTCTATGCCAAGAGTGGACACAGTTGCTGAGTGGAGACACAAACAGGAGGCAGAGAATCTTCTCAATGAATATAGGCAGATGTCCTAGTATTTAAGCAGAGCAGAGACCACAGCAGCAAATTGTTTACAGATAACTGCCACTTGCAATGCAACTGGTGTTCTCTGCAGAAACAAAAAATGCGAACCATGCTGTATCTTGGGAATAGATCTATGGAAGATGGTACTGCAGAATTCTTTTTCTTCAGCTGCTTCAAAAGTCTAGCTCTCAGAAAAACATTCATGAAACAGTATTCCCAAAAATATGTTTGGAAAACTGAACTGCAAAAGGCTGTCATGGTGCAGACAGCGGCAGACTCCCTCAATCATAGAATCATAGAATCACCAAGGTTGGAAAAGACCTCCAAGAACTTGCAGTCCAACCGTCCACGTACTACCAATATTTCCCCACTAAACCATGCCCCTTAGTACCACATCTACATGTTTGTTAAACACCTCCAGGGACAGTGACTCAACCACTTACCTGAGCAGCCCATTCCTGTGCCTGACCACTCTTTTGGATAACAAGCTTATCCTAAAATCCAACCTGAACCTCCCCTGGTGTACCTTGAGACCATTCCCTCTAGTCCTATTACTGTTACCCGGGAGCAGAGGCCGACTCCTACCTCACCACAACCTCCTTTCAGAGAGTTGTAGAGAGCAATAAGGTCTCCCCGAGCCTCCTTTTCTCCAGACAAAACAATTCCAGCTCCCTCAGCCGCTCCCCATCAGACTTGTGCTCCAGACCCCTCACCAGCTTCGGTGCCCTCCTCTGAACACGCTCCAGGGCCTCTGTGTCTTTCCTATAGTGAGGGGCCCAAAACTGAGCATAGTACTTGAGGTGTGGCCTGACCAATGCTGAGTACAAAGGCAGGATCACCTCCCTGCCTCTGCTGGCTACACTATTTCTGATACAAGGATACCATTGGACTTCTTGGCCTGGGCAAACAGCTGGCTCATGTTCAGCTGAGCATCAACCCACATTCCCCGGTCCATTTCTTCCACAGTAAAAAAGCAATAAATAAGGAAAATAAAACGTTTCACTATTATTTTACATGAGCTTAATGTGTTGAATTGCATACAGATCTACTGGTTGGCCTTGGCAAACCAGCACCCACCCAGCAGCTCACTAAGCATCCCTCCTCAGACGGATGGGGAGAAAATGGTGAGAAAGCTTGTGGGTCAAGCTCACTGCTCACCAGTTACTGTCACAGGCAAAATAGATTCAACTTGGGGAAAATTAATTTAATTTATTGTAATTAAAAATATGTTGACAGTATTTCCAGCATCTTTTTCATATTTTTGCTATGTTTTTTTATTAATAAAATGACATGCTGAGTTAATCCAGTATCCAAGCAATATTTACCATACTGTTTGCCACTGTGGTCTACGTTCCTTACAATGTGTTCTTGACATTCAGTCCACTGTTTTGCACTGAACAAAGGTTTTCACCACCTGGTCTTGGGTGCTATCCATAACTTTCATTATATGATCATATTTTGTTCTCCTGTTCATCACTCAATGTCTCATTTTAATGCATATTATGTTTCAATAAATTTATCAGTGAGGAATTAAATCAGTGATGGAGCTATCCAGTGATTACACTATGAACTCTCTCTTGGCTTTGCCATGTCTTGGCCAATCCAAAGAATTTAAAGAAGTTGCCATCTTACTGATCGCTTCTGAGGGATGAAAAGCCAGACCTGACACAGGACTAAGCAGTAGATGCTGTTGAGCTTTAACCAAGTTAAAAAGCAGTCATTTGTCTTGCTACTGTGATTTATGTCTTAGTTTGAATCTATAAAAGCATTTTACGTATCATCTATAACTATACATCTTATTAAATAGCCTCTTGTGCCATATTTTGCCAGAAGCACTGAAAAAATTCCAAGTAATTCTGCCAACTTTTCTTCTCCTTACTGTTTTTGTTGTTGTTGTTTTCTGATTATTATAGTAATAAATTACAAGTGAATTACTGCTGAAGAACACCCAAATACATATGGCTTGAATGAAAATGTTGGAATGAGGTTAAGAGTCAGTAAATAATTTTACAAAAAAAAAAAAAAAAAAGAGATTCAGATTCAGGCAATACTGGGAATTTCCCGAATTCTATTTAAATTTATTTTATAGTTTCAAGTGCTCTGGATTACCAGAATTCTGCATTTTAATATTTCAGATGTAGAATGCTTTGCATTGAGTTTTAGATGCACAGTGAGAGTTAAATACTATTCATAAAAGCAAGAAGATACAGAACTGATCTGACCAACCAAACATTTAGTCAGCTGAATTTTATATAAAATGGAGCAAATCACTGAAAAATGGCCATGGAATTATTTTCAAGCTGGGTAATAAGCATGAGCTTAAATAAAAGAATAACATACTACGCGGCAGTTAAAACTTAGGCTTTACGATAGAATGCTTTGGAAGAAATCTCAGTTTCACTGATGAAAATTCATCTACACAAAAAGAGTCACTGAGTCCAAGTGGATGTCACAGAATTACAAGTGATATTCTTTTTCAAATGAAAGCTCTACATTTTCCTATTTTAAATAAAATATTGTGAAATTTTTAATATGACAGTTTGCAGTTACCTATATTGTTTTCATCATAAAATCTCCACACTGAATTGAAAGCAGTACCATTCTTTTGAAATTAAATTAATACTTTGCTGAAACTATGTCAGGAAATTGATTTAATTTTCTTTTTCTTTCTCTTTCAGCACAGGCAAATAACTTAATAGAGTGGTATTTGTACTCCCACAAGAAGCCCATCTTGAAAATTGGTTTGCTTTCCTTAGGTGTTAGGTCTGAGTGAATCTCATAAATGAATAAAAGTACTGAAAATGAAACAGGACTGAAGAGTGATATGGTATTATACAACACAATAGTAGTAGTAGCAGTAGTATGTAATTTCATGATTGCTCTAGCTTCCATTCTTGTGTTCATTGTCTTAGATTGGCATGAAAAAATGTCTGCTACTGATAAAAACACAGCTTAAATAATATAATTCTGTCTACAGAGTGAGCTGGAAGACGACAGTCAGGAGTAAGCGGACTCTGAATTGTTCTAGTCATATGCCTCATCTCAGAATATCTGTTGAATTAATTTAAAAGCATAGTTTTTACAGTGTTGGTGCTATGTTCATTTTACTGCCTAAAATATAGTTCCAATGTAACTTTTCAAGAAAAGTGCGGGTGATTTAGATGCTTGATCTCATTTCAAAAATTACTGGACCCACTTTTATTCCACAAAATATTTTAATTGGATTTGGTGCCTTTAGCTATCTAACAGCCAAAGACACACGGATCTGTGCTTTAGACCTGTTGAATACGAATGATTTTTAAGCGTAAAGTTAATCCTCACTTTTGAGAATTCTTCCCCAATATTTCAGTTTTTTAGGACCTTACATTTCATAGCATAAATGCAAATAATTGCCTTAAAGAAATTTATTTCAAATAAATGTTATTAAAAAATTTTAACTTCTTATAACTGCAGTGTGTTCAATTATATATTGTATATTTCATAGTTGAATACATAGATGTTTTTAAGGCTTCAAGTCAGTTTTCAAAACACTTTAAAAGCTGTGTCTGGTTTAATACCAAATTCTTTTTTAAGTATCATAAATACAGAAGTCATACGTAGCAACAGTTTAAAAAAATGTTATGTAGGACCAAGATAACAGTGGTGAGAGCAATGGTATTTTGATGTCCAAGTATGCAGGTAGAGTATTGAATAAATGAAAAGAATGTTGATGTCTAAAACATTCAGCCTTTGAATAATTTTTCAATCACTCTCCATTAACAGCATCCAGACAGAGTAAATTACATTAGCATTTTTATCAGAGGTACAAGGATGTATGTATTTATGGCCACACACACACAAAAAAACCCTTTTGCATAAGCGGTCTGAGAGTATTCAGAAAGAAGCTTCTCCTCCTGTTCATTTCAGCTCATAATCTCACACGTATTTAAGAGTTCTCTGTATGTTTTCTACGGTCAGTTCAAGTAACATTGAGAAGATTTTTTTTAATGTTTTCTTTTGTATTCACAAAAGAAAGCATCCCTGTGTTGGACTTATAAAATTGCCCTGTTTAAAATGATAATTCATTTCAACACTGTCAATCTGAGGAAATACTTCCTGTTTTTCATTCATTATTTCCTGCCTCTCTCCTCAATTGCCTTTCTTTTCTTCCACCTCACCCTTCCTCCTCTACTTACACCAGCTGACTTGGCAAGCATTCATCAGATGCTATCTTTCACTTTTTCTTTCAAAATTTTACTCATAGAGGTCATAGAATGGTTTAGGTTGCAGGGGACCGCAAAGCTCACCCTGTGATGGGCAGGGCTGCCACCCAGCATATCAGATCTGAACAGAGCCTCATCCAACCTGGCCTAGAGCACCCACAGTTTCTCTGGGCAGCCTGTGCCAGGGCCTCACCACCCTCCAGGTGAAGAATTTCTACCTAACATCAAACCTAAATCTCCCCTTATAGTTTAAAGCCATTTCCCCTTATCCTATCACTACCAAACAACGTAAAAAGCTGGTCCCTCTCCTGCTTGCAAGCTCCCTTTAAGTACTGGAAGGCCATAACGAGGTCTCCCTGGACACTCCTCCAAGCTGAACAAGCCCAGCTTCCTCAGCCTTTCTTCACAGGAGAGGTGCTCTAGTCCTCTGGTCATCTTCAAAATAAATTAACTATTAATTTGAGAAAATTCTTGAAGATTCTTCTAAATCTATTCTCAAAAACAGAAGAGAATGCCCTCTCTTTTGCTGGTCTGCTTTCTTCTTTCCTTCATATGTGCATGATAGTTTCTCTGTTCAATATTCACCTCATTTCAGTTATTGTGGTGTAACTTAGTAACCAAAGGGCAAGAAAGCAAATGTAGCATCATGTGTTTGAAGCTTTACAAGTTCATTTGCCAGTGTTTTCACTATATATCATACATGAAACAATAATTGCTCTATGAATTAAGATGTAATGAGAATCCATTTCATCTGGGACCAGACTGCTTGCCTGGAAATTTCATTCCGGCTATCAATGCAAGAAAATCATAAATGGTACTAAAAACTGTATTTGTAATCATAGAGTGGTCCCACTGCTTTCCATGAGACTGCGTTCTACTGAGTGCACTGCACAGCACATCCAGGAATTATAGTACTTAGGTTTTCATTACTGTGAGTGCACTGGGTTTCTCTATGCCATCTGTATTTGTCACATACCCCAAGGAACAAAGCTTGGTGGTTTAGAAATTACTTTTCTTCTTTATTTTTTTTAATTTCCTCCAAGTGGCAATTCAACACTGTCCTTGCAACTAACTGCACCTTCACTAAAAGAGGTGAATTCTATGAATCTGCTTATGCCTTCCTTGTGCACAGAATCTATCCCCATTTCAGCCCAAGGGGAATCTGTACCTGTGAGTTAAGATCATCCAGTCAAGTAATCCCTTCAACTATCAAGGTACAAAATGCTGGTGACATATGGTGTTGAGAAAAGGGATTCCTTAGCTGTTTTATTGCCATTCTTCTCTCAGTTGCATGATGTAGAACTATTTTGATCTAAATTTATCCTGGTTTGTAGTCTTTCAGCTAGAAACTTTCTCCTCTTGCGCCCCCACCCCTCCCCACACCGTAAAGGCAGTGGATCTTCCCCATGGGGCAGCCCCGGGAATGCACTCGCTGCTCAGCAACAGCCAAACCATCAGTGCGCTCTTAACAGTGTCAACTGAAAGCAGGGCACAGGGACGGCAGTGCTGACTCAAGTGATGGCACATAACTGTATGCATGTTGATACACTGGCTAAACACAGGGCTCTGAACAGTGAAGAATACGCAGCCGTGCGTTCTGTTGTGATAAAGGAGTTTGAAAAAGAATCATAGAGTCATAGAATTCTTAGAGTTAGAAGGGACCTTTAAATGTTATCTAGTCCAACTCCCCTGCAATGAACAGGGACACCTACTGCTCCATCAGGTGCTCAGAGCCACCTTCAGCCTGGCCTTGAGTGTCTCCAGCGTTGGGGCATCCACCAGCTCTCTATAAAATACTTTTTCCTTACATCCATCCTAAATCTCCCCTTTTTAAGTTTGAAACCATTTCCTCTTGACCTATCACAACAGATCCTGCTAAACAGTCTGTACCCTTCTTTCTTATAGCCTTCCTGTAGATACTGAAAGGCCACTCTCAGGTCTGCTTCGAGCCTTCTCTTCTCTAGACTGAACAGCCCCAGCTCTCTCAGCCTGTCCTCATAGGAGAGGTGTTCCATCCCTTGGATCATTTTTGTGGCCCTCCTCTGGACATGCTCCAATGAGTCCACATCTCTCCTGTACTGAGGACTCCCCATCTGGATGCAGTGTTCCAGATGATGAGGTCTCACCAGCGCAGAGCAGAGGGGCAGGATCATCTCCCTCGCCCTGCTGGCCATGCTTCTTTTGATGCAGCCCAGGATACGGTTGGCTTTCTGGGCTGTGCGGGCACATAGCTGGTTCATGTCCAGCTTGGCATCCATCAGTACCACCAAGTCCTTTTCAGCAGCACTGTGCTCCATCCTTTCATTCCCTGGCTTATACTGATAATGGAGATTGCTGCAATCCTTGTGCAAGACCTTGCACTTTGATTTGTTGAACCTCATGAGCTTCATCTGGGCCCACCATTTGAGCCAGTCTAGGTCTCTCTGGATGGCATCCCATCTCTTGGGTGTGTTGACATGTCCTTTGGGCATCCGTGGGGCTAGAAGGGATCCACTCAAGGGTGCTGAGGATTGAAGGCTTGCCAGTGTGCCTCCCATCTACAAGAAGGATCATAAGGAGGATCCAGAGAACTACAAATTTGTCAGCCTGACCTTGGTGCCAGGGAAGATTATGGAACAGATAATCTTGAGTAAGATCACACGCCACGTGCAGGACAACTGTGGAAAATCAGGCCCAGCCAGCATGAGTCCATAAAAGGCAGGTCCTGCTTGACCAACCTGATCTCATTCTAGGACCGGGTGACCTGCCTGATGGATGAGGGAAAGGCTGTTGACATAGTCTACCTAGACTTTAGCAAAGCCTTGGATTCTATCTCCCACAGTATTCTCCTGGAGAAGCTGAAAGCCAGCAGCTTGAACATGTACACTTTTTGCTGGATAAAGAACTGACTGAAGGGCCGCGCCCAGAGGGCTGTGGTGAAAGGAGTTAAATCCAGCTAGATGCAGTACTCCAGGTGAGGTCTCATCAGTGCAGAGTAGAGAGGGAGGATCACTTCCCTTGCCCTGCTGGCCACACTTCTTTTGATGCAGCCCAGGATACAGTTGGCTTTCTGGGCTGCAAGGACATATTGCTTGCCCATGTCCAGCTTGCCATCCATCAGTACTCCCAAGTGCTTCACGGCAGGGGGGCGCTCAATCCTTTCATCTCCCACCTTGTACTGGTAGTGGAGGTTCCCTCAACCCAGGTGCACGACTTTGCACTTGGATTTGTTGAACCTCATATCATTCTCCTGGGCCCAGTGCTCAGCCTGTCTAGGTCTTCTTAATGGCAATCTGTCCCTTAGGCATGTCAACCACGCCCCACAGCTTGGGGTTTCAAGATTGCAAAAAAAACCAAAAATTCATCAATTTACATTTGCGAGACCATTTTCACTTGACATAAATACATGACCTTCAAATTTTCAAATGGAATAGATAGAGTTGCAATCAGATATTCAACTCAAAAAATCTGATAATGTCTCTTTACCAGGCTTTCATAATCCCTATTTTAGCAGAGAAAAATATCCCTTGCTTCACAATCACACCTTTTTCATGTCATCACTTTTTGGCAGTACACACATCTTGAACAAGGATGAAGTACAGGAAGAGTAAAATTTCATCAAAAAACTCTGATGAGCTCCTTAAGGCCCCACTGCCATCAAAACAAACTAGTGTGTTCATTTCACAAAAACAAGGTTGCATGGGTATTTTCCTCTCTTTTTTTAAGAAAAATATTTAAATTTAAAATGTTTTGTTACTTATATATTATCAATATTGTATATTTTGCGAGGGCTGCTCCGAAAGTAATGCCTCCAGTTTTACAATGTTGGCCCATAACATCAGAGGTGGATATTGGTGATATAGCATAGAGGTTGAACCTTCTCACCAATGTTATGTTACATTTTGTTGTGTATCTGTCAGATGGCAGCAGAGGAGTAGTCTGCCAAAATGGTGTCTGACTTGGAAGTGCGCATGAAGCAAAGGTGTGTCATTGAATTCCTCCACGCAGAAAAAACTGCACTCACTGACTAATTGTTATTGAGATCAAACAGTGAATGTGAGCACAATGAGGCAGTGAGTGGTGTGTTTCAGCAGTGGTGACAGTATATCAGATTGTTATGAGGCAGGCTCTTGTTCATCGCTAGTGAAAATGCACAGCTAATAGTAATGATTATGTTGAAAAATAGTGTTTTGTAGCTGAGAATTTGCTCTGTCAAATAGTGTTCCTGTCTGCTGTCATTTCTATGGAAATAAATAGGAGGCATTACTTTTAAAGGAACCTATATATATGCAGCCCAAGACAATTTCTATTCACTGAATGCAGCCCAAGCAAGCCAAAAAATTGGACACCCATGAGTTAATTCATCACTAGTGAGCATGCTAAGCTGGTGCAGTTTACAGTTAGACTCTAGATGCCTGTTCTATTAAAAAAGAAATCTTTCATGATGGTAACTCCACCACTGTAAGAAGGTATTTCCTGATGCAGAAGGGCCCACTGGGACATAGCAGTTCTTCAGCTCTGGAAGAGTTCCTGGAGATTAATTAGAGGAGAAACATAGAAGGTAATGGGAAGCCATCCAATCTAAGAATGCAGATCCCTTCCTATTCCAAACCGGGCATAAATTAAGGTTCTCTTCACATCGCAGTCAGAGTTCAATTACGGAGTTTTAGTCACAAGAGCTCAGCTGCAGCTCAGCGCTGTGACAGGTTTCTGGATGGTCTGAAAATGCCATTCCAAATTGCAGCTCCTTCAAGAAGAGTTAGAACATAAAGTAAAACTTCACTTTTAATCTAATGCAGCAAACATACTGGCAAAAAGGAGGCCGAGTTTAACAAAGTAATCGTAAAGGGTATTTGAGATTTCTTTTGATTTGTTCACACATCTACTACTGTTCTGTTTTGTTGACTTTGGAGAAGCAAAATCACCCATGCAGGGAATTAAAATACCTTGTGGAGGCACTGAGCTGTGAGAAAGACTCAAATTTTGAAGATGGTATAGCTTTTGGCCTTAATTTGTGTATAGTAGCCCATCACAAATACTTATATATGCTCTACTGCAGGAAATCAGCCACCAATTTGCCAGTAAATGCAACATATGAAGGTTAACTCAGAGGAATTCTTTCTTTCACTACTGAAGTCATTGAAGAATCCTCTCCCATTGTCCCGTTACTTTCCACAGAGTTCTTTTTCACTATATTGTCAGTCTATTTAGGCTGACAATTTCCTAAGGTAGACCACAATATTAATCAGGTCATTCTGGAAACTCACTGAGAAAATAATGATAAAAATCAAAATGGGTCATGTCTTTTTTTGCTGCTGCTGCACAGCTAGAAAAGAAATCTGGAAAGGCAACTAACCCCAGAAGATACTGTTTTGAAACAACATGGCAAGAGAAACCTTCAAATAGATCAGCTCACCAGCCTGTTAGGCAGACATGGGAAGGTTAGAAATAACAGCTAAGTGGGAAACTCTTGCAGCTCAACAAGAAACACGCAGGAGTACTGAACCCAAAAGAATCATTCCACCATAATTCTGATCCAGTTTGGAAGACGAACTGGAGAAAATTATTTTTGCAACCAAGCCATGCTTCACCTGACAGTGTGTTAAAAACAACCAAAAGGCCTATCTGAAATTCACTGCCAGAATACTGTCAACATAGCAGTGTCCTTTACCTAGTCTTTTTATTGACTTCTTCTACTGCACCCAGCTTTCTACAGGCATGCAAAACCCCATATGGTAGAAAACCATCAAGTACCAACAGCAAAGTAAAGCAAAAGCAGCAGGTATGGTTACTCTAGAACAAGAGGAAAAAAAAAGGACATGGGCATGTTGGCAGGATTCTGAAAGTCAGGTGATGAAATACTGTGACATAGATTCGCCTTTAAAGCTTAAGATGCACACCGAGTTACAGTTTGTTTTCAGAGACCTGGAAATAGTTACTGTGAGCTGCCAACACGGCAACTGTACCTAGATCAAAGTCGCACCAAAAAGTGGAGGACAGCCCTCTAAAGCACAGATGTCATTCCACAGATTGACAATACTGAAGCCATTTTTGACAGGCTTCCTAGCCTGAAGCCATTTCTATAGCAGGCAATACATGGAGATAATTGTGTTCTCTACAGAAAGACATGCACATCTCAGTAAGACGGGACATACATGCAGTGGTCCCAGAATGTGATGTATTGATATCACTTGCAGTGATTAGCTTGTTTATTCACCACTGCATTTTGGTAGAGGCAGTTTGACCAACCTCAATATTTGTGATCATCTTTATCAAACAGGTTTCATCGTTAATATGATTTAAAAGTAGTGCTTCATTAGTGAAGACAACAGAGCACTGCTTTATTTGAAGGAAAGTCTGCAATAAGTTCATTTAACTCAGTATTTGTGTTAAAAACAAGCAAAAATATTTCAAAATTAAGGATAGGGAAGTTTTTCTCATTTGCACTGCTGTGGTTTAACCCCACAGGCAGCTCAGCACCACACAGTCACTCACTCATCCTCCCCTCCCAGTGGGATGGGGAAGAGAATCAGGGGGAAAAAAAAAAATAGAACTTGTGGCTTGAGATAAAAAGCTATCTTCTAAGACAGAAAAGGTAGGGGGGAAAAAAAGAAATGACAATAGTGATGAACAACAGAATTGCTCACAACCCACCAACAAATGCCCAGGCAGTCCGTGAGCAGCATCTGCCTCCTGGCAACCTCCCCTTAATATTACAGTTCTCTCACATGTTGTCATATGTTATGGAACATTCCTTTGGTCAGTTTGCATCAGCTGTTCTGCCCCCTCTCAGCTCCTTGTGCACCCTCAGTACCAGTGAAATATACATTTATGCTTAATAGTATTTTCCCCTGAAGTTTTTTGGAGAATACTCAGCCAACTATACTACTATTGGTGCAACTGAAACCCTTCTGAAAGGCTGATCTGATTCCTCCAGAGTATACTGGAGGAAATCTATATAAAGTAACATGGGAAGAAATTGTCACATCCTCATGGCACAGCTCATTACCTTATCATATCTTGGCACCAACAGAGATATAGTTTAAAATTAGTATTTTCTGATGACTAAAAAATAATTCAATGCATAAAGATACAGATCTGCTCTCACTGCATGTCATTTTATTGTTATCAGTCTCTAGGGTACAGCTTCATTTACCAAAATGTGCATATAGCCCATCTAGTGAATCCCACAAGAGTTCTGAAACCAAACACCATTCACAACAAAATTACTCAATTATTTCTTTGAGAAGATGACTGCGTTAGATAAATGTACATTGGGTTTGAAAATAATGCTGAGATGAATACGCTGGGGAGTATCACCATTATTGGTGTGATTGTGATACTGCAAAAAACAGGCACTCTGCTGGGAGTTTTCCCATAGCATGTATGCTCTGAAGATGCATTGACCTCTTTCCTTTTTCTGACTTAGAAATTTTTCCTCCACGTTTTCAATGTCTCCTTTCAATTTCCCTTTAATTTTCATCAGAATTCAAGAAGGAAGACACTACAGTATGAATTACCACAGGTTTGTCCTCTTTCTTCCTTTGAGCTGTAATTACACAGAGAACAAAAGAATGACTTCATAGTGCACTGAAAAAAAAATAAAAAGCATCAGAAGAAAGCAGTTCACCACTGCAAGTCTTTAAAGTCTACCCTTTCAATGAAGTTCGGAACTAAAACAGAAAAAAAGGAATAAAGAAGTTAACTTTGTTTCTAGGTATTACTATAAATAGAAGTTCTGGTCTGGAAAAGGAGCCTGCTGAAAACAGAGATTTATAACGTGCTTTTATGTTTTAAATTAATAAGTTCTTGTTATATATTACCTGTAATCCAACTTTGAGCCTTTGGCATAAAACAGCAATCTGGCAGATGACTGGATAAATGGAATAGCAGAACTGCTGGAATAATCAAGATTTTTTCCTTAGTTCATTGATCAAATACATTTTTTAAAATAAACTCACTGATAAAACAAAAAAAGCTTTTTGTTTTCCTGGACTCTGAAGTGATTTCTTTTGCGACTGAATTAAATATTTTGATTTTTTTTGAACATGCATCATCTTCAACATTATTTAGCTAAATTTTGTCTCAAAACAAAGCACATTTCAAGGATAGAATGATGTGCTGTTATTATAATACCTTACTGAATGTTTCAGGTTTGAATACAAAAATGTGCTTGTATAGAACGATGGATCTGAAAATTTTACCTAGTTATCCATGTCCAAGAGAATATAAAATAAATGAACATACTAACTATTTTTTAGAAGAGGACAGTTGAGCAGATATATTAAGTTTCTCTCCAGATTATTATCATAAACATCATGTCTTTTGGGTTCTCTGATCAATTTATGTATGTAATTATTTGTGTATTTGTTTTTTATTTGTATGGGTGAGTGGGTTCCTGTTACATTTTGTTTTCTGAAGGGAATGCAGTGCGATGGCATCTTAAGATACTTCTTTGATTCTTTTAACTTAGCAGCCCATCAAGAAATCAACAGTAAAAGCACAGAAAAAAAAAATCACCACCCTTTATTAAATATGACAGGTTTCTATAAAGAAAGATGTGCTGTTCTATTGTATCATCACCTTTGGGTTCTTAGTGACTAAGTAGTGGAAGTTCATAAAAGGGATTTACAGGACAATTACTTACATTAAAGTCTTCAATTATTTTCACCTGTAATAGTGTCAAAGTGAAACCTCCAGATTTCATAAAGCAATTTGACTTGTCAACATCTGTTCTAAGAATAAACAGAAGGGAAAATATAATAATAAAATAAAATAATGAAATATGTTTTCTAAACATCACATTTTGAACAGGAGGAGTCCAGACAGAATTTAGAAGTGTTTTAAGTGTGGCTTTCTTAGATGATGGCCACACTTTTGCTTTGGGGCACACCGTAAGGCTTCCTCTGAAACAACTTCCATGTAATGTTGAGAATAACTGGTGAACACCTCCACATTTTTTTTTTTTGAATAGTCCACAGAAGATCTGACAACAAACTTGCGATAAGAGACCTGCTGACTGTAGGCAATTCACGCTGTCTCCAGTACAAGCACTTTTATTAGAAATCATATTGTTGCCTGTAAGAATTTTTGTTCGGTGTCTGCCATGTTTCTGGTTCTATCCCTAGAGACAGGAGTTATGTAATTCTTCATACTGCAAAGTTATTAAATGGCCAAATAGAACAGGCATATCAAAGATTAATTCCACATGAGAATAGGCAAGTTTACTCAAGTTTTGCAAGACTCTGAATTAATAAAATGTCAAAGCTTTGTTTAAGCAAGAAAGAAAAAAATGAAAAGATCATCAGAGGGACCCTGAAAGCCTGCTAATTAATTATTCTTTCCCATCTCTAATTCCTATTAATTTATTTTATTCTCAGGAGTAATCTAAACAGAGGTAATTTAAATATATGTTTGACTAGGCACTGCAGAAACCTATATATTAATCAAAGATAATATTGAAAGTGTTGTAGATTCATTCTACAGTAAAGGAATGCCACTGAGTAAAGGAATCTAGGAAACCTGGAGAAACATATTTTCTTGAACCGTAAATCTTCAAAATATTCAAGAAATGAAGAAATAAATTTTGGTTGTATACAGGACAGGTTTGGATAGTATAGCTACTTAGAGAGCACTTGCACATTTCCTGTCTTTAGCAAGATTAATAGTGCAAGGAAATCAAGGTGTGCAGCTGGGATGTAGTATTTCCAATCACAGCTGTAGCATTTTCTGAGTCAATGAGCTAGACTCAAAGCACAGAATCCCAGACAAAAGCATAGGAATACAGGACAAGGGAAGACTTCCAATATTCAGAAATGCCTGTCTTTTGAACAGGACTTTCAGGCTTCCTTTTATTCAGTAAGACTCATCTCCTACAACTTGGAAACATGAGAGAAACTTTACAATAAATAGCGGAAATCTCTTTTTCTGAACATCATATTTTTGCTAGTAATGGTTTTGCTGATTTTTTTTTCTTGTTGATATTGTTGTTTGTTTGTTTGTCACTATGAAATGTCTGCTTAAGGCCACTGGTAAAAAAGTCTCCTGAGTACGCAGCAACACCAAAGCTGAAAGATTCACTTGTGGTTTTTTTCTCAGCATTATTTAATTAAGATGTGGAAGAGGAAAATTTTTGGTATTATGTTACTATAAGATCAAAATGTTCTTATAATTAAAAGCTTCAGATAGATATTAAAATCATTTTCACAAACAAATGATAATTATCCACAGAGGCACAGAGGATTTTAAAGGAAATGGCAAAATGTAAGCATCCAGATTCCAAATAAATCAGTGCTAATATTACCAGTGACACCAATGAGGACAAGATCAGGTCAAAACCAACTGCTTTTGAAAATTGCATCCTACAAAACCCTGACTGAAAGGACAACATCTTATAGAAGTGGTACCCAGTAGCCTCCTTGGCAAAGCACTAGGTGAGTAAGACATGGACAGGAAAAGAAAAATAACTGGTGAATAGCTAAAGAAACAAAGGTTTTCACATCTTCAATGCACTACTGGAATGACCATTATGTTCACAGCCTTGAAGTGCAACTTTCCATCATTTTTCCCCATCCAGGCAACTACTTCTTGCATTACTGCAGTGGACTGAAACACATCTGCAAAACTTCTGTCTGTCAGCTGTTTTTGTACATTCTGCAGCAAAAGCTGCACATGTACCATTCCCTCATAGGACATGTTTTGCACAGTTCTCATCACTCCTTTTGGTCAAGAGAAATTATACATGTCTAAGATTACTGCAGTTAAATTGTCATCTCTGATCCTTTTGCCCACACCCTCCCCAACAGCAACTCTGCTTTTCCCCACCTCTCAGTATTCTTTGCAGAATCACCTGTCCCATACACAAGATTAAGCCATAGCAGTGATTTACTGCACGGTTAGGAAGCCTAGCTGTTATCGACAACATCTGGGAGACTGTTAGTCTTGTTAGATTGCTCCTTACGCAACAAATTTCTTCACTTTCTTGATGGAACTGGTTGGGGATAAATACATTATTCTTAGTGAGAAAAAAAAATGCTCTGGCTTCTATGAATAACAGTCTGATCTTCTATAAAATACTGGCTTTGTCCTCAACTTCTGGCCCACAGCAGAGCTTTTAGTTTATGAATTTGTGTATTTTGTATTGATTCTTGTCATTTTGCTTGCCAATAACTTTATCTTCTTTATTATCATCGTGACTGATGTAACCTCTTGAAATAGATTTAGTTTATTTTTACTTTCCCTATTATTTTCTTTTTAATTTATTTGTTGTTGTGGTAGAATAAATAATAAAAATATTGAGGTATTAGATTTATTTAAATGCATACAGTGGGATTAATATTCCACAGTTTGGTAAAATCATAAAGCTGTCCACTAAACCTAACATACTTTTGCATAAAAAACAATATATTCACTATAAACTGGAGGATAAAAATGAACTTTCAAATAATGTACCCATGTGCCAGATGAAGGGGGAAAATAATAATGCAATGGAAGCAATAAGAATCATTTATTACTCTTGAACATTAAACTTATAAAATGCCAAGACAAGTCATTCATGTCAGTTAACTAATCCCTCTTTCTCTCTCTCCATCTCCGTATCCTCCAGTTCTCTCAGCCTCCTCCTCAGCTTGGCTAATGAACTTAACAAAGAGTGAAGTGTGGATCTTCTGCATTTACAGAATAATATCTTAGTGTGCATAATGCAGTACAACCATAAAAATAATACAGCTAACAAGTCTGATTCCAGAGGGACAGCAATATAATTATCCATAAGTTTAAATTTATATTTATCTTAATTACCCATGTTGTCCTATATAAATAAGTCTTCAGTCATTTTAAAGGCTTTCTACTCCATCCTGTTACCTCAAGTATCAATGACCATAAACTATGCAAAATGCTTCTGCCAAGTCTGAAAGAACTGCTTAGGAAAAGCGGAGTTTTACATCTAACCACCACCCCTGTCCATGTCTAACTAGACATAGCTGATTGGACATTTTCTAAATCATCTTTTTGTGAGGAAATTATTCCCTCTGCATACAGTGAGAGTTTTGTCTCTGGCTTCCTTAGCAGCAGATGATGAATTAATTCATTTTCTCTTACGATACAACTCAACTAATTGCAGGGCTACTCATTCATTTACTTGGCTATAGCTCAAAACACAGGTCAACATATGGTAGTACACAGAATAATGAATTTGCTGTAAATCTGTTTTCAAATAGAGAACTATATGTACACTTTTCCTCTTCCGGAGAAACTCCTTCATCTGCACAAAAAGTCATGATTAACATCAGAAGTCACATTTTTTGTAGGCTTGCAATTGTATATCATTATGTACAATGATAGATTACAATGAGATGATGACATTTCATACATGAAAATGAAAAAATCTGAGAGCAAGGCTGGGGCATCATATAGTGGATCCGTGACTGACAGACATATCTTTAATATAGAAGAGAAAAACCTGCCCACATGGTGGTTGAAGCACCTTTGCCATTTTCTCCAGCAGATTTTGTACACATCTTGCACACATGAAACATTAGAAACTCATTCCCTTCATTTTGCATCTTTCTCTGTCAGTCTTGAATACTAACGGCTGAAGATATTCACAATTCGACTGACATTTCTTTGCTCTTGGAACGAGTTCAGAGGAGGGCGACTAGGATGATCAGAGGGCTGGAGCACCTCTCTTATGAGGAAGGTTGAGGGAACTGGGCTTGTTTAGTTTGGAGAAGAGAAGGCTCCAGGGAGACCTCATTGTGGCCTTCCAATACTTGAAGGGAGCACATAAACAGGAGGGGGAAAGATTGTTCGTGAGGGTGGATAGCAACAGGACAAGGGGGAATGGTTTTAAACTGAGACAGGGGAGATTTAGGTTAGATATTAGGAGGAAGTTTTTCACACAGAGGGTGGTGACGTACTGGAACAGGTTGCCCAGGGAGGTTGTGGATGCCCCATCCCTGGAAGTATTCAAGGCCAGGCTGAACGTGCCTCTGGGCAGCCTGGTCTAGTGGTTGGAGACCCTGCACTCAGCAGGGGGGTGGAAACTCAATGATCTTTGAGGTCCTTTCAACCCAGGCCATGATTCTTCCGTTACTCTCTGAATCAGGAAGTCAGGTGAAAATGTCAGGGGGTCTGCATGGATGAACCAGGAGTTCCTGGCCAAATGCAAGCACAAAAAGGATGCACACAGAGAGTGGAAGCAGGGGCAAGTAACCTGGGAGGAATACAGAGCATTCGGGCAAACACTCAGAAATAAGGCTAGGAAAGACAAAGTCATAGAATCATAGAATGGCCTGGGTTGAAAATTACCTCAAAGATCATCCTGTCTCAACCCCCCTGCCAAGTGCAGGGCCGCCAACCACTAGACCAGGCTGCCCAGAGCCATGTCCAGTCTGGCCTTGAACGCCTCCAGAGACGGGGCGTCCACAACCTCCCTGGGCAACCTGTTCCAGTGCGTCACCACCCTCTGAGTGAAAAACTTCTTCCTAACATCTAACCGAATTCTCCCCTGTCTCAGCTTAAAACCATTCCCCCTTGCCCTATTGCTGTCTACCCTTACAAACAATCGACCCCCCTCCTGTTCATATGGCCCCTCAAGCACTGGAAGGCCACAATGAGGTCTCCCCGGAGCCCTCTCTTCTCCAAACCAAACAAGCCCAGTTCCCTCAACCCTTCCTCATAGGAGAGGTGCTCCAGCCCTCTGATTATCTTGGTCGCCCTTCTCTGAACTCTTTCCAAGAGCTCCACATCCTTCTTGTGCTGGGGGCCCATCAAGAATCAAATCTTGAATCAAATCTTTCAAGGGATGTCAAATACAAGAATAAGGGTTTCTAGAGGTACATAGATGATTAAAGGAATTGTACAAATAATGTATATAATAATGTATATATATTGACTTGTTCAGCCCACTGCTGAACAAGTCAAACATCCACAGGCCCCACTGGAATGCACCCACAAGTCTATGATGATCATAGATAGCTTTCTGTGACCATGCCTTAACCCCAGATACAATTTTTACATCTTCCATTCAGAAGCCTTTTCCTTAGTGCCCTCATTCACACAAAGAATATCTGGTAGAAGAGCAGAAGCCCAGACACAGAGTTACTACAAAATCTTTGAATACAAAATATATTGCTTGAGTCAATGTGTGATGCAGTCTTTCACTGTTTTTCAAAATCATGAATCTTCTCAAACTTATTATTTATGTATAGCTATGTTTACTAGCAAGCTGAAAGAACGAGCTTGCTTTCCTGAATGCCCTGGGCCATCAGTTCTAGAAGTAGTTGATAAATTGCTATGGTGATGACTATGCTGCTGGTATGTATTAACATGAAGAGCTGGTCAAGTTTAGAGCTCTTCGCATAATGCAATACTAAAAAAGGAATAAAATAAAATAAAATAAAATAAAATAAAATAAAATAAAATAAAATAAAATAAAATAAAATAAAATAAAATAAAAGGAAATAAAATAAAAGGAAAAAAAATCCAGAAAACTGAAAACAAAAACAGTAAGAAAACCAGAAGAAGTTTTCACTCTAACTTTGTGGACATTACTTCAAAGGAAACTTAAGTAAAGGATTCATAGGAAGAACAGAAGAACATGGGAGTTCAGTTTTCAAACATTCAAGAGGACTTCTATTCAAACATGAGATGGTCCATTAGATTAGGCAAGAAAAGGCAACAGATGGTAGTATGGGCTGGTCACAAGTGGAGATCAGAAGTTCAGTAATGAGTGGCAGGGATTCAGTAGATATTATTTATAAAATATATTTGCCACAGCTAAGATCAGGGACCTGTGAAAGTATACATAGAGAAGTGCTCATACAATGTAGATACACATCACGATACATTTCACAGAAAGCACACTGTGGCTGCTGCAACAACAGGCTATTCTAAAATTCTGTGACTTGACTGAAAGCTAAACAGTTATTAATTTCACCCTTTTACCACCTGTTAAATAAATGGAAGGCAAGTAGTCTCTGCACAGGAGGGAGGAGTACCAACCATGATCAGGTCTTGTTTGCTATCTCACATGGTGTGTCTACATGGCATGACCAGGCATGGCTATGAACTTTTAATAAAGCATCAGTGAAAAATGTGTCATCAGAATACTGCACCTGAGAAGGGCAGTGAGTATTGTGTCTTGTGTGAGGGAAGAGGAACTATGTTGCCTACACTTGTGATTAACTCAATCGATGGACTCAGAATGGGATTGATGAAGGATTCTGCAGAATTCCTGATGGATTTGGGAAATCTGGAAAATGCAAAAATTCTTTGAAGAGACAGCAATTGCCCACTGTAAAACAAAGAAAATTAAAAATGGCCCAAATGTGTAAAAATGATGGAAGCTGTGGGAGTAACATATTAAGTATATCTGGCACCTGTGTTCACCCTGTATCTGCCTGCAGAAAAAAGAAAAGATTCTGAATGAAAAAAAAAGTTGTCAGATTTAGTTTTTACACTAGATGTACACTTCCATCACAAAATGTTATGGATGGACAAAGTTATGACTTAAACTCATCAAGAAAGTATCAACTGGAAAAGAATGGATACTAAATCTCATTCTCAAGGGCTAAAGGCATATCCATCTATTGCAGATTTTTCAAATTCTCACTGTTCAAGAAAATACTCTGGACAATAATAAGCACTTATATGGAAATTTCTATTCCAGTTATTGATTTTTGAAGAGTTATGTCATACTCAACACTTCTGTTTTCATCTTTAGAGAAGAATGACCTGTTTATTCAGAAATACCACAATTTTCACTATAAGCTCTGTTCAAATGTTCAAACATCTAGTGAGACATAAACATCATCTGGATAACACAAAAACTCTTAGGAGATGGACCACATTTAATATTCAGCTGACGGGTTTTTTCCACTGTCACTTTGATCTCTGAACTGCACAACGACAGACTCCACAGGGGAAAGTGTCTGAAGGCAGAACTTCAGGACTGAATTTTTGAGCATCTCTGTGCGCAGAAGATTTTGTAGCTCACCTACTCATAAAACAGATATTGGGGCACTCCCCACCAACACCCCAGTACTAATCAGTGCCAGTCTTGCAGAATCAGTTGATCTCACATCTCCCAAAAGTTATCTTTCGAAAACACATTAGCTGGCAGTGCTGCTCAAAAGACAACAATAAGAAAGAAAACCCAACATTTAGACGCTCTATAATCAGAGCTGTACTGCCCCATGCCCTCAAATGTGCAAAACACATTGACCACATAGTCAAGGATGCAAATAAAATTACAGTATACCAGAACTTATTGATTTATTTCCTTTTTCTCATGTCCAGCAGCTATAGTCAGTGCTCCTACCTAAGTGGGAAGCATGTTGCATAGTCAGGTCTGCCACTGCTGTGACCAAGCCTGAGTCCTTCCAGTCTCCTCAGACTCTTATAGAGAGTTGTCCCCTCCATTCACCTTCCCGAAAAGCAGCAGCATCCTCTCAGCCAAGGTGAAACCACACAAAGCCGAGGTGGCTGTCTCCGTACATTTCAACCTGTGCTCCAGACATGACTGGAAAGCTTTCCTTCTTTCTGCTTTTCTTTCAGATCTGTTTACACTTTTCAAACCTTTTTCTTGTTGTTGTTGTTGTTTTTGTTTGTTTGTTTGTTTAATTCTTTGCTGTTAAATGGTCTCCAGACACTGAGTCACACATCAGTGACTCAGACAGTCTAAGTACACAATGAAGTGCAGGTGGGAGCTGGACCTTAAGTTTTCTGCCCTTAAACATCAGGCGTTGAGAATTTCAAGGTGACTCACTCTCCATGATGGGAGAACAGACTTGTCCAGATGTATCTACAGCTCACCTTTAGTGTGCATACACATACCAAAACCAGAGACTAGTTTTTACAAGGATAATAAAAATCTACTGCTCACACAAGGCAAAATTATCACACTGATCAAGTTGTGCTGGCTTTGTACCATGCTTGGTATTGATCTTTGCATGTGGGGTGGCATAAAATATGGGACTGTTTCCCATATTTTCATCTGTTGTAATGTAGAAAATTCACCTATGCATTATTTACTCTTGTACGATATTTTTTCTTTTTTTTTCTAGTGTGAATCATGAATTTCTTGAGTCTGATCCCTTGGAAGAAAAGCTCTTCATCTTACTTCTTGGAAAAAAATGGATTGAGTGAGAAGGGGAGGAAGGGAGTAAGAGAGGGAAGACTCTCTACATTTTTTAAAAGTTAACAGAGTTGAAGCTATTTTTGAATTTAGCAGGGCTTTGACTCTTCAGTGGAATTTCGCTAAGATGAGCTGTACATTTTATATGGACAACTGCTGCTTGTGTTTCAAATGTGCTACAAACTGATCAATGTAGGGTGCTGTACATATACATACCATGGAACCCCTCTGCATAACACAGCTGGGAGTTTTGTATCTATCTCCACAATGGATAGATCTTCTGATATCAGAGCAAATCCAATTGAATTTCTTTTTACCCAGAGCAAACACACCAGATCTACACTTCTGTGTCTGGATGCAAAATTTGGTTTCGTCATACACGCATTTTTTTGAGGTAGAGTCCCCCATGGCAAAAGAAGCTGGGAGAAGAAGAAAGAATTCATTACTCTAGTTCAAGATTATATTGTCAGTCAAGCCATTACTGTGAGCAATTTACAGTCTGTCTTTATTGTCCCATTTGTTTAAACAGATTGCAGAGTTCTAATAAGTGATATATCTTATACTTATCTGGCTATGACAGTCCTTTCTAGTTTTAATCACTCTACATTTAAAAATTTTTTTCCCTATAGTTGTATGTAGCAGAATAAAATATGGATGGATTCAACAAGGCAGGATCCTCAAGTTACTGGTATATATTACCTAACTGGAAAGGATGGGGTGAGACCTTGTGAGGTGCCTAAAACTCAGTATTAGTGAAGTCCAGGTCAACATGCTTTCAAATGGTGGCAGTGAACAGACTGAAGGAAATGCAGAATAAGCACTGCTCTGCAAAATATAGCTTTCAATGAACGGCTGAAGAAATGGTAGTTGTTTTGTCTAGAGAGAAAAGAGCTAGAGATATAACAGATTTCCAATATGCAAAAGACAACTTATTATGAGAAAGTAATAGATTTCATTGATGTGTACAGCTTACTGGCAAAAAAAAAAAAAAGAAATTAAAGTTGGAGTAAGGGAGGTGTAGGAAAGAAATTAATCAAAATAAAGTGTAACTACCCAGAGAATCTGTGGTATTGCTGGTTCTGGAGGTAAGTGAGAAGTCTTCCTTACTAAAGGCAGAACGAACTGGTTAATGTCTGAGTGCACCGTCCAGCCTTCTTTTTCAGGATTCCTGTTTGTGAATGAGTAGCTTTTTTTGAGTGTTTTGCAGTTGTTTTTCCTTCAGAAACTTGATAGTTCTGCTTATCAACAAAAAATGGTGTTAAACTTCTGACCTACCTCACTATTTTATTGCAGGCCAAAAAAATGGTAGGAAAAAAAAGGAATGACAAGCCTATAAATATTCCAGTGTGCAGCACGTGGCATTTCACTTTGTTCTGCAAGTCAACTGATCTGGAAAAGGTGCATCTTCTTTATCTATTTCACATCTTAAAGACCCAAAAGGCCAGAGAATTAGACAAATGTTTATCATAAAAGAAACCAGTCCTATAAGGAGTCTATAGGAGACTCAGATTCCATGGACATAAATCAAACACAAAGACCTCGATCCTTCTGGTTCTAACCCCACTGAAAATGGGTGGAAACTGAAAATTGGATGAAATGAGCTGATGAGGAGTTGGTAGGCCATAGGTCATGAGGCCTACTACTGTTATATTAAGCTAGCCATGGTCCAAAAGATGTAGGACTCCAGAAAGGTCTTGCTGAAGACCATATACACTGCTTCACAGGAGATCTCATTCACAGAGGTATGCTAACAATCAGATCATGTACCTTTGGTTCCTGATCCTCCTTTGCTTTCCATACCTGTGGAAAATCATCCAGGGTAGGATGCAAAGAAAGTGAAGAGAAGCTGACAAATCTGGTAAAGACAAGCAGAACATAATCACCTGGATAAGTCTGACAAAGTTATATTATTGCCTTTTAATTCTCTAAACTCTGGAGCAGCTTCAGTATGGGTATAAGATACTCATCTTCCACAAGAGGACAGCAGTGTGAAAACATGACACTAATCTGCTGAGAATAAGGTATTAGTAAATCACAGAAATTGAGGACTGGAAATTGAGTCTAGTGACATGGTACATGATATAGAGATCGTAGAAAGAGAGAGTGTGATACTGACATGTTGACATCAGGGAACGAAAAGAATGATTTATCTGCACAGTTAATTTTCCACCCAACAAAAAAAGCATGAATTTGTTTACTGTTTATGCTCCTGGTTTCAGTATATAGTAACATTGTTCATCTATTGACCAAGGACCCTTTTAAAAAGACAAGAATGACAGAGTTATAAAGATTGTGTGAAAGTCCTGAGCATACCCATCTATCACTGTCACCCCAGGTTATTTACTTTACTTGGTTCAGAAATGATGAGTAATATGTTAATTCGTGGCTGTTATCATATGTCCAAGACATTTGTCATGTCATAAAAACCATAGTTTTAAGTGGTAATCTTCTGTGCAATCTCATCAGACCTATTCCTTAGTGCACATAGGTCTTTACTCTTTTCATGCCAAATATTTTGAAATGATCACAAATTAGAAATGCAGTTAAGTTGCCAGTTGAAAAAGAGGTTACTGTTTTCAAAACATAAATAAGAAGATGACTTATCAGTAAACTCTATATTTTGTTGCTTAAAGTACCACCTAGAAGTAATTCCCTTACAACCTCTCTTGTCAGGAAATCAGTTCAGCAAAAGCTATTTTCAATGACAATTCTAAAAATGAGATTAGAAATTACACCCTAAATTCAAAAGTCCAATAACAATAAAAAGCTAGACTCTAGTGGGGCTGATCTAAAAGCTTTGGCTGTGAGTGTTTTTGTTGCTGGAATACACCGCTGAAGATCAAGAAGTAATATTTTTCATTACACCAAATGACAGTAATAAATAAATAGATAAAAAAGATAGAAATAAAAGCATAGATTATGCATTTTCCTGTCAAACAAGAAAGGCAAAGAGCAGTCTGTACTTGAAACTATGCTTTTCACTAGCTATCTGTGGTGAATCTTTTGAATTTTTTTTTCTCTAAGCTTTTCTTCTTAAAGCCATTTTAGATTATTCACATTACTCCCTCCTTAACACAACAGCAAAGGGGAAATCTCAATAGATTAAATGTTCTTTTTTGTCTCCATATCAATATTTCACATGGAAATTACACCTGGTATTTTCTGCTCCTCCAGCTCATTATGCATAGATTAACAAGCGGTGGTGGGTCAGCACTCATGTCCCATGATGACGTACATCAAATAATGCTAATATTGGTTAGTTCTTTCCAAACTCAAAATGCTATTATTCATTTGTTTCCCATTACCCTTGCCTTTCCCACCTACATAGTATTAAAAATGTAACAGAGTAACATAGCTGTGGGATCTATGCATTTTCAGGCTATATTTCTGAAGCAAGTTGGCATTTAACATCACCTGTGCTAGGGTAACCAGTTCAACTATAGCACTTTTCTCTGTAAATCCCCAGGTTCTCAAGAACAGAAGAGTATCCCTGTCTTTCATTCTGGGAAAAGGAAGCATTAGTGGAAATGGGACTCAGCAACGCAGGCATGTGCTGCATTTTAAGCCAAATCCAGTCCCCTTGTGCTCTGCTGCATGTCCTCTCCTCACCAGAATTTACTGCCACAGACTTCTTGTCAGCAGGCAGTGATTGAAAGAAAAATACAATGCTGGAATACATCAAATCAAAGCAAAACTTAGTTTTACCAGCTCTCATTTTACAAGACCTCTGCTTGGGAGAAACCTGCTACATGCACAGTTGGCTAGATGTTCATGTAAAGATGCAGAGCCCTCAAACTACAGAGCTCTTAGCTGGCCACACTGCAGCCATCCACTGAAACTGTGCCAACATGCAGACTATACCTTCCAGCAATGTCCTGTGTGTTGCAGCGAATATGGAAAGTTCAAGCCTGTCATTACCACTGTTACAGAACTACCCCTTGAGGAGCCAGGACAGTGTGCAATGATTAATATTAGTGTATATTTCTGTTATCAGGACTGTTGTGGGAGCCCCTGCCTTCAGCCACCCAGGGGCTAACAACAGACCTGACCTCAGAGCCCACCCACCCCATTCCAAAAAGTTATCACTTTGGGCCCTCAGACGTTAGTATCTGCTGTGAACAGCAGATGCAAAGAAGCAAAATATTTCTACTTGGGAGCATTATGAATAATTGCCTTTAACTTCTGTTATTAATTTCAACTGTTTGCAAGAATGCAGATGCTCTTGAGAAACGAGACATGTAGAAAATGAAAATAATTGGCTCTAAAATATGGAAAGGAACTTGCTGAAATCTAGAGTGCCACCACACCCCAGGGAGCTACAGGTAGATGCTCATCACTTGCTGCCAGACAGAAGGTTACACAGCTAATTTTTGCACACATGAAAACTGGTAATTGAAATCTCAGAAAATTATTTTCACTTCTTTGCAACAACTTAGAAGAATAGAAATAAACCACAAAGAGGCACATAATTCAAAATACAGTGCACATCACAGAATGTTCCATTCACGGTAAAAAACAAACATGGATGCTGTTGAGCATTCATGTCCAATTGTACAAATAGGCTTATCCTCCTGAAGGCGTTTAAATTACATTTAAGCAAGATCGTCAAAGCAAAAATATCATGGAAATGATATATAAATAAATATATGTGATGAACTGCACACAGGCAAATGCCTAATGCTCTGGGTCTTTTGGCACCATGAACTAAGCTAAAGCTGCAAATCAGAGTACAGAAGCAGTTTTTGGGAGAAGAAAAAAGCAAACAAAGGCCTCAACACAAAGCTGTTAAAAACACACACACTGAGCAAATTCTATTCTGTATCTCCTGGGCCTTTCAGGGCAAATTTTACAATGCAATTTTTATTTCAAAATGCTCCTAGCTTTCCAGCATGACTTATTTATTACACCTGACACTTCCACTTTACCTGAGGCACAAGATCTGTTCACACAGGTAGCATCTGTGGCCATATAAACTCCAGAGCTCTGCCTTTGAACAGAGTATTGATGTCCCACACCTTCTGTAACTACATCAGAGGTTTTCTTTAAAGTACGAACATCACACCTCTCCCCACACCTCCAGAAATATTTCAGAAATTGAGTACCGAGGTAAAACCACATTCCTCTCCTTTCTGCAGACTTAAAAACAGCTCTCAAGCCATGACCTTTTACCCCAGGAGTGTTTTTTATCCCTTGTTGCCATTGCTCATATAAGACCCTTGCCAATCATTTGCTGATGACATAGCAATCTACCTATATGATACCACTCCAATTAACAGAATGCTAATTTATACCATGTGTCCATGCATTCATGTTCATGGTTGGATTTGCTTTTTAATTCAGCCAAAAACATCTGAGATTTTTTTTCAGTGCTATGCAAGGGTTCCTAATTAGCTTTCAATACTGTGAAATGACAAATAGAGCAAGATTTTTTGTTCCGTATTTTATGCTAATGGCTTAATCTCAGCAAGATATCTGTTCCACAAAAGCTTTAAAAGCATACAAATTAATTTTGTGCATCACAGAAGCCATCACAATTTCCACATCTAATTAGCACATAGCAAGAATAAACATAGCAGCATTCACAATGATATGCTGTTCACCATAATCTTCTTTGTAAGAGTTTATTTTCTGTTTTCAAAGTAATGCTAAGGAAGACAGCCAATCTAGCAGTTTACACATCAAGCCATAAACGTTTATCAAGGTGTCAGTAGAAAGTAACACTTCGAGGTTGTCAATATTTAATCTGCAGTAAAATTAAATCATAGGCCATTAGGCCCAATTCATTGAGTTAAAAGTTCAGTGCAGATGTTGAATTGGATGCCAGGGAGTTCTAAACTATGCGTATGTAATCTTCTGCCCACTTTGACAACCCATATACCACATAGCTTCTGCATATGCATGCAACATAAGCACAGCATCACCCCACAGCAAAGCTACTTTATTTTTAAGTATAAGCTGCATCAGCACTATTTCTCCTGAGAAATCACCACATCGTATTTGAAGATGTGCAGCCTCAACTCCACTGCCTACATGACGGAGCCTAACACTAAAGGGCTGTCATTAACTTTCATACACAGAAAAGTTTCCAAGAGTTCTCTTAGAAACTCTTTGGGAACTTTCCATAATCCACTAGTAAAAAAACACACAAATATTATTTAAGAAATTTTGCTCCTTGCTCCCTATCAATTTGTAGAGAGACCCAAGCCATCAAAATGCAGAAATGAAAGATTTAGGATTCTCTATAAGTAACCTGAAGAGATAGCCATGACCTTTGAGAAATGACTGAGGAAATAGCATGCCACTGTGCAGCTCTGTATTTGCTTCACCCTCTCCGCTTCCAATTGTGTTCCCAGTTGGGACCATAATTCTCTCTGATGTATTATAAATTTGCCCTTATTGCTAAAGAAGGCTAACAGTACTCTCAGCTGCATTAGGCACAATATCACTGGCCGGTTGAGGGAGATTGTCCTTCCCCTCTATTGAGAACCGGTAAGGCTGCATCTGTACTGCTTTGTCCAGTTCTGGGCAACACGACATACTGAAGAGTTAATGAAGGGACTGGATCACCTCTCCTGTGAGGAGAGGCTGAGAGTTCTGGGGTTGTTCAACCTGGAGAGAACAGAATGCTCAGGAGGTATCTCATCGATGTCCATAAATTCCTGAAAGGGAGGGTATAGAGAAGATGGAGTCAGGCTCTGTTTAGTGGTGCCCAGTGTGAGAACAAGAGGCAATGGGCACAAACTGGAATATAGGAGGTTCTGTCTGAATATCAGGAAGCACTTTTGCGTTGTGCAGATGACAGAGTCCTGGTACGAGTTACTCAGAGATTGTGGAATCTCCTCTTGGAGAACTTCAAAAACCAGTTGGTCTGGGCACCCTGCTCAAGGTGTCCCTGCTTGACCACGAGTTGGACCAGAGGGATCAAGAGTTGCCTTCCAACGTCATCCATTCTGTAGTTCTGCAAAAAACTCTCAGCAATCAGCAATGTGGAAATACCAGCACTAGTGTGCCAAATTATCTTCAATTTCAAAGACCGCTCAGTTTAACAAACTGGTCTCAGTAAAAGAGCCAATCTCATTCGTCCAAACCATTTTGAGAGGAGCAATTAATATGAAAACCTGCCCTCTGTCTGCCAGTAGAAATGCCTTCACACTCTTTGTGCAGATTGGATGTAAGACTAACTTCAGACCTGAATTTTCTTACTTAGGAAGTCAGTTGTCTTATGCTAGACTAGTGCTAAAGCAAAGTGAAATGAGTAGAAACTGAGAACTGAGAACATGAGTTCAAACCTTCAGCTAATATGGTATTAGAGCCTCAGTCTGCAATGTTTTTGAGACCTCATTTATAGCCTTCCACATGAAGGGAGTGGAGAGGCAGTGCTGAGTTCTGCTCTCTGGTGACAATGACAGAATGCAAGGGAATGGCATGGAGTAGCATCTGGGGAGGGTCAGGTGGGGGTTAGGGAAAGGTTCTGTACCAGAGGGCACTGAGCATGGAATGGGCTCCCCAGGGCAATGGGCACAGCCTCAAGTTGCAGGGGTTCAAGGAGTATTTGGACACTGCTTTCAGACATAGGGTTTGATTTTGGGTGGTGGTGTTTGGAGCCAGGGGTTGGAATTGGTGATCCTTGTGGGTCTCTTCCAACTTGAGATGTTCAGTGGTTTAATGATTCTTTGATCCCAGACAACAGGTTGAGAGTAGTACAGTAACATGAATCTGACCGTGTCATTCTCCATTAATAATAATATTAGCTGATAATACTATTCTCATTTAGAGATTCAGTCAATAGAAGATTTAAGGCAGTGGTAAAGACTGAAGCAAGATATTTGAATAGGAGCTTTGAGAAAATTCTTTTCACCTATTTCTGTAGCTTTATCCTAAGTCTCTCCTTTACCCCTTGTCCAGTAATGTATAAAATACTAAGAATTATTTTCATGGGCAATTTTACCAACCTGCAGTCAAGAAAATGCTTTTGCATTCTCCACACATTCTTTGCTAGAAAAAGCATTTCTGTTTTTATAAAAACACAGATCTGAGAGTAGAAAGTAACTGCATATGACCAGCCCCACATTTCCCTTTTCCTTCCCATTTATTCTAGCTCTCTCTTTCATTGGCAATTTTCTTCCGAATCCTTTTCTTTCACAGAACATTAGTATTCTGATTAATTCTCATTCAAACTTCTGTTCACCACAGATACTTCACCATCAAGTAGCAACTAGTACTGCTGCCATCAGAAAGATGCCCAGAGCTTTGGAAACCTACCCTTGTCAAAACATCAAAATCAAAGTTTCACTTCAACTATAATTTCTTTTAATTTTTTTTCCTTGCACAGAAGTTTCAGCCTGAAAGAAAATAGATAATTGGATGACTTCATTATTTGTGGTTAGATTTCCCCTTTGCCGTGCATGCCTGTTTGTGTTGGGATGTAATTTCCACCTGCTATCACATGCAGTACGTACCATCCAGATTTATCATTTCTTAGTTTGTCAGAAAAAGAAATCTCAAGCTGTTTTCTCTTCCTGTTCTATTAATCTGCCACTGCCCTACTTATTTCTCATACATCTAATTTTGCCATAAGGTGACACGCATCCTTGGTGCAGACATTTCCATTTTTGCATTACTGTTGTTTGGCATTTTTTTACTTACGTGTGTACTTCATAAAGTCAAGCTAATGACTTCTGGAGGGTGAATCTATGGAGAAAAGTTACTAATTCCATCACTCATTTCAGTTTATGAGTATCAATTTGTCACAATTTGCTGGCTCTGATATATTTCTGACATCTCACTTCTTGATCAGGTAGATATATATTCTCCCTGGAAGTATTCTGCAGCTGAAACTTGTTTATTCAGAGTAATCTATTGGAAACAGCCTCACATTAGTTATCACGACCTTCACATACCTTCCATTCCTCAGCAGAGGAAGCAGAAATGTAAGTGATTGTGAGTATGGTAACTTGGCTAGTATGTCTGTAATTTACTAATATCTTTCAATTTCTCAAGAAATATTCATTTCTACATAGAGCATGCTAGATGCTGGGACATAAAGTCTGTAGAGAACTCAGGGAATCTGCCAAAGGAAAACTACCACAACAGTTCACAAATTGAAAGTCATCATATCCTGGGATCAGCGTAGACCTCTTGATACCATTTTATCTAATTAAGTCCTACAGTAAATAATGTGAAGAAAATCTCAAAGAGAACATTGTTCTTTGGTAGAGTTGACAACATAAGCTGTGGTAAAATGAAGTTTTACAAAAAGTGAATAAACATTTGGTGTTACTCTTACAAACTTTTACTCAGTGGTATTTTCAGGCAGAGATCAACTGTGCCATTATCTACCTGGGGCTGGGAATTCTTTGAAAAAAATAACTGCATATTACCATGTAAGTAAAGCAGTTGAGAGCAAATATAAAATTATTAACAATAATGACCTTGCATTCTGTTGGGTGCCATTCAGATACCCAGACCAAAGACTTATGCAAAAGCTCAAAGGCCTGCTGCCAAGTAAATGCAAAGCTTTAAATAGCTCTGGATGTAAAAACTGCTCTATTCCCACATTTTGATAATCCAATAACAACAATTCTTAAATCTCTTTTAAGTTCTTGAACAAAATTATTTGTTTTGACCAATAAGGGAAAAGAAAAAGAAACAACTTTTTCTGCCTTTTTTGTTTCTATTTGTATTCTCCTCATTCATATGCACTACAGCAGTAGTACAACAAGACAACTTTGAGAGGCACTAAAACAGTTTGTTTCTTGCAATGTCTTTCTGTATAAATTAGTTTCTGGCTCTGTTGAAAATAGAAAATTAATTTTCTAGTTGAAGTTTGGGACTGGGACTCAGAAGACCTAATGCTTGCTGCATGCTTGAGTTATTCTTGATGCATCACCTTATTTCTGTACACTGTGATCTCTTTCAGTTTCACCTTTCCTCATCTTCCCTTTAGTCTTTTACCCTAGTCAGATCTTACAGCCTTCACTCCTTAGAACCATTTGGGTAAGCAGAATGTTGGATCTGAATCAATATTCTGGAAGGGCAACAGTAGGTTGGGGTTCTGAAAAATTAGTTCTCATAAATATTTCTGCAGCCTGTGCTACCATGTTAAGTTATTCCAAAAGCACTTAGTAGGGAAGTAAGTACTGCTCAATGTGAATAGTGTAGAGGGACAGCAGAAAGATCAGGGTGTGGAGAATTTAGATCCAGTAGTTTTAAATATGTGCCAATACTTTTTCTGAAATTTTTGTAGGATTCTATATATGAAATGTACAATAGAAAAAAAAAAAAACCCTAAGAATACTGAGAAGACTGATAGTACAAAGAGAACTTCACAAAAGTAGAATAGGTCACATGGGTCTTTCCTGAAGACAAGTCATCAATCTCTTGCTTTGAAAAAGAAGATAACTGTGTTTTTCCTACTCATGGGCTATACACAGGTTTTCTGTGCATCCAAGCAGTTCACATGCTTACAGGGCTTGACACAAGCATGAAAACCACATAATTCAACTCATCCCATGGCTGGTCTGCTGAGACTCTCTGAAGTGCTAGAGGACATGTGCAAACTGAAAATGGCATATGGGTTATGTAGCAGGAGAGAAAGGGAGCTCTGTGGAAGTGTAATGGAATCTCTTTAAAATAAAAAGAGGCAGAATACCATGAAAATAATGGGAAAAAAAGAACACAGTGTAAGAGAGCAGGAAAGAAAGATGATGGGATAACTCTTTGCAGGAGAGAGGTACAAGTAAGGATAAGACTTAACAGCTTAAAAATAACATATTCCTCCCATCACTAATGATGTAAAACAATGGCTTGACTTCATTTAAATTCAAGTTGAAAAAAAAAAACCCATGGTTTTCAAAAATGCCCAGAATTTTTAAGTATCACTGTCATTTACGGGAATAATTTAATGGTGAGTACATCTCAAAGCCTGGCAAATTTTGACAGTCAACAGATTATCAAGTATCATAGACTCATAAAATCACAGAATAGCTTGGATTGGAGGGACACCAAAGTCCACTCAGTTCCAACATCCCTTCCATGGGCAGGTTGCCTCTCACCAGATCAGGCTCTTCAGGGCCTCATCCAACCTGACCTTGAATGCCTCCAGGGATGGGGCACCCACAGCTTTTCTGGGCAGCCTGTGTCAGTGCCCCACCACTCTCTAAATAAAGAATTTCTATAATTCTACCCTCAACCTCTCTTCTTTAAGTTTAAAACCATTCCCCCTTGTCTTATCACCATTAGACCGTATAAAAAGTCAGTCTCCCTCCTGATTCTAATCTCCTTTGAAATACTGGAAGGCTGCAGTGAGGTCTCCCTGGAGCCTTCTCCAGACTGAACAAGCTCAGCTGCCTCAACCTTTCTTTGTAGGAGAGGTGTTCCAGCTCTCTGACCATCTTGTACCATGATTCCTCTGAAAAACTTTCTTTGATCATTATTAGCTGACAACAGAATGCAATAAAACATAGATTAATTTCTATGGCAATACAATGGAATTGAGATGACAGAAAGTGAAATACTTTAATTTCCTGAACAATGTGAACATACACTTTCTGACTTCAAGGCAAGCTATTTTACATAATGTGGAAGTTCCAAAGCTGTTCGTAAAAGAGTTTAGTACAAAAAAAAAAAAGAGAGAGAGAGAGAGAATATATATTTATATAAAAACTTGAAAAGAATGACTGGATTTGCAAGGTTACACCAAGCTTTGAAAAGCAGTTAATGCCTGGCTTAAACATTAGGCTTTACAGTAGGTGTTGGCTAGGCAAACAAACTGAGGCATGTATACCATTACAGTCACCTCCATCTTGCACAGGAAGAAATATTGGTGCTCCTGCTGGTGACACTCATGACCTGTGCTAATGTCTGTAATATCTGAAACCCCATCCATGGAAGCCGCATTAAAAAAAAGATGTGAAAATCTTCATTATATTACACAGCGACATTTTGTCATTCTGTTTTCCCCAAATGTGGAATTAATCTCTAAGAATACCTTAGTGAGATGATGAACATTTGGATATAAACCTTCTTCAAATGTAGCCCAAGCTCCAACGTACCTCAAGTGCCTGCTCCTTGACTCCCCTTCTCCCCATGACTTGCCTTCTGATCTGCCACTCAGTGTTATGTCACATCTCCTACATCTTTCTCAATACATCAGACATCTACAGTGAATTCACCTCTTCCAAAAGGGACAAAACAAAGTGGATGAAATAATTAGGTTAAGGACAATATAAGTTTAATCCAGAGCTGTGTGTTACAAAACATACATGGCAGCATATACCTCAGCTTCCCTTTAAATTTTTGAACATTCCTGGTATTTTCTTCTGATTTGTATTTCCCTAAGCTTCCTGTATCTTTGCTCTTAAAAAATAATAAATAAATAATTGCCGCATAATCAAGTTGACTTACTATAGAATCCTAGAATATCCTGAATTGGAAGGGACACACGAAGATTATTAAGTCCAACTCATACGTTTTTCTTCATTTTCCTTATGTCATTATATAGGAGATTAACACTGATTTCTGGCATCTTCTTTCATTCATTACAATACACAGTAAAGCACTGCTGTCTGAACATGGAAAAAAGTTCCATAAGAGCACAAACTTTTACAGTGCTGTGAAGTAGTTAGATCCAAACAGAGCAGTACCAAAGTGAACCGAAGTATAGGAAATGCATTCCTAGAGAAGGAAATGAATGGATTGATCTTGTCCTTAGCCAAACTGTAATAATCTTCTATCCATTTATTCTCTGTGTTTGAAATATGGCTTGGGCTTCTCTCCTTTTCAGGTAGTTATACTCAAGCTTCTTGTCTAGGAATACACATATCACAAACTGCAGTAAATTCTTATCTTTAGCAGAGGCTTCTTGTCACTTCTACACACAGCTGTAAATAAAAAGATTCATAAGGAATCACACAGCTGTTAAAAAAGCTAGAGAGTGTATATTTTTATAAAGCAACAAGTAGCAAGATAGGTTGAATTTTCCTCTTTCAGAAGAAGGAGGAAGAGGACATGAATAAACACTTAGTAGGTAATGAGGAAATAATAGAACACTGTGCTAAAAAAAAAAAGAAATTTTAAAAACTATTAATAAATGCTAATGAGGAGAGCAGCCTTTATCAGTTATAGATAATGAGAAGGTTGTGCACTGAGAAATAAAGGATTACTGTGTTTGTTGACAGCAAAATAACATTTAGCAAGCTAAAGATAGGGAAAATCCAGAGAATTGATGAAGAAATCTATAAAATAATAAAATTTCATTTGGGGTTTTTTCTTTAAATTTAATTCCCTTTCATCTTCTTTTTTCTTCCCAAAGCAGTGAATTCCCCTTCCTGTATAAACATGGGGAGTTAACAGACACCAATCCTGATCTTCCTACTTACATTAAAGCAAAATCTAACTTAAGGTTGAGGAAAGAAACAGGCTCTCCATTGATTCCTCCCCATGGAAAAAAAAAAGTATATAGTAGTCTTTGAAAGATGGCAGTCAGCAAAACATTTTAAAACCAGATCAGTATGTATATTTTAAATGGAATCAGCAAACCTGTTTTATTGAGATTTTTTTTTCACTCAAGGGGATTAATTTGCAATGTCCATATAACTGACTGTTCTCTTAGTACTTAACATATCTTTTCTTGAAATCTTAATTAAGCACTCAAATTCCCTTTGCTATTTTCCATTTTTTACACAGAGACAGTGTTCTGCATAAGCATAAAATAAAACCTGCTATTGGAAGAAGGATAATTTCTTTATCATCTAGTTGAAATTTATTTCCCTGCAGCCTCATAGCACAAGGAAAATGTTCATCTCCAGATCACTCAATCCAATTTAAAAATGTCTCCTCATTTGTTGACACGGCACTTTCTGGGACTATGCCTGAGAAACAATTTTCATATTAATTATAAGTATTGCCATGCAGAAGCTGGACAAATAATGTTTTCAAGGGCTTCTCAGAATGAAATCTTGTAGCAGTTCAAAGGCTTATCTTTCCACAATATATGTACCAAATGACCTTTTCTTAATCAGTGGAATACCTTTTCCACATGAGCTACTGCCTTTTCCTACAACTTTGCCCATTTTGAGATCCACGAGAACATATTCTCCTTTATGAGATAGAATGAGAGAGCACTAAAAACCCACCCTACACTTCATTCAGCTGAATTATTTCTATTCTGGAGCCTTAGTGAGCAGCAGTAACAACAAAATGAAGTTTATGCTAGCCTGATTAAAATCTCATTGTCTTTTCATCAGATTTAAGTTTCTTATCACATTTTCCAGAATTTGTCTTTCCTTTTAAATACCCTCCAGTGTGATCTGAATAATTCTTCTTTCAGATTTTTCATTCGAGGGGCCAGCTTATTAACCTCCATTACGACTGAGTTATTTTCTTAGTTACATTAAATTAACTGAAGAATACAGAATCACAGAATCATGTAGGTCAGAAATGACCTTCAAGATCACCACATCCTACCATCAACCTGAAATATCAATTCCATCACTAAACCACGTGCCCCTGCAACCCTTTCAAATTGATTACAATTTGATTCCAGTACTGAAAATAATCCTACTGTACTTCTTGTTTAACTGCACAACAGAATATCTCAGTCCACTCGAAGCTAGTATTTTTGTATGCAGTGTTATGCAATTTTCTGTGCAAATTATGAGTACTCTCTCAACTTTTTTATAACATTGTGACTTGCTACACTAACTGATTTTTCATTTAAACCTCTAACAATCTTTGCATCTCCTTAAATAAAAATAGTTCTGAAAGTGTCTGGCTTGGGACACAGAGTATTTAACATAATTTCTTCATGGAAGATAATTGCAGAAACACTGAGTTTCATGACAGAAAAATCTAATAACTAGGCTACTCATAAAATCAAAGTAACAGATCTGTAGAATCAGTGTTATACAATAACTTCAGTTGGAAGGGACACAGAAGGACCATCAAGTCCAACCCCGGCTCCACATAGCACCACCCAAACCCAAACCCTGTGTCTGAGGGCAGTGCCCAAACGCTCCCTGGGGAGCTGTTCCACGCCCACCGCCCTCTGGGGCAGACCCTTTCCCTAGCCCTCCGCCCCTCCCCTGACACAGCTCCATGCCGTTCCCTCAGGCCCTGTCGCTGTCCCCAGAGAGCAGAGCTCAGAGCTGCCCCTCCGCACCCTGTGAGGAGCTGCCGTCTGCCATGAGGCCTCTTCTGAGCACACCCAAGGGCCACAACCTCCCCTCATGAGTCATGCCCTCCTTATCTTTGTAGTCTTCCTTTGGATGCTCTCTGATATTTTGATAAAATTCCACATAGTTCTCAAGGTGAGGCCATAGCAGCACAGAGCAGAGTGGGACAACCCTTTCCCTCAACTGCCTGGCACTGCTTAGCCTGTTGCATCTCAGAGTATTTTGGCTACCAGGGCACATTACAGAATCACAGAATTATAGGAGTTGGAAAGGACCTCTGCAGATCATCCATTTCCACCTGGTTAAAGCAGGCTACCTACAGTAGGTTGCACAGGAAAGCACCCAGATGGGTGTTGAATGTCTCCAGAAAAGGAGACTCCACAACTTCTCTGGGCAGCCTGTTCCAGTGCTCTGTCACCCTCAAAGAACTTTTTCTTCATGTTCGTATGGAACTTCCTGTGTTCCAGTTTGTGCCTATTGCCCCTTGTCCCATCACTAGCATGACAAAAAAAGAGCCTGGCCCCATTCACTAGACTCACACTAATTAGGTATTTATAAGCTTTGATAAGATCCCTTCTCAGTCATCTCCAGGCTGAGTAGTCCCACATCTCTCATAAGTCCCAAGCTCTTCCTCATAAGGCTGATGCACCAGGCCGCTAACCATCTTTGTAGCCCTCCATGGACTCTTTCCAGTAGTTCCAGTAGTTCCATCTTTCTTGAACTGGGGAGCCCAGAACTGTGCAAAGTATTCCAGATGAGGCCTCAACAGGGCAGAGTAGAGGGGAAGGATCACCTCTCTCAGCCTGCTGGCCACACTCTTTTGAATGCTCCCCAGAATACTGTAGGCCTTCTTGGCCACAAAGACACACTGCTGGGTCATGTTTACCCTGTTACCTACCAGGACATCCAGGTCCTTCTGTGCAGAGCTCCTCTCCAGCAGGTCATCCCCTACCTTGTACTGATACATGCAGTTATTCCTTGCCTGCTGTAGCACTCTATACTTTCCCTTTTTAACTTCTTAAGATTCCTCCCCATCCTACCCTCCAGCCTGCCCAGGTCTCACTGAATGACAGCACAGCCTTCCAGTGTGTCAGCCACTCCTCCTAGCTTCATATCATAAGCAAATTTACTGAGGGTGAACTCCATCCTTTCATCCAGATCACTGATATAGCTGTTGAACAAGGTCAGACACCATGACAACCCCAGGAGAAAACTGCTAACTACAGGTCTCCAACTAGACTGCACTGCTGATCACAGTCATCTGAGCTCTGCCAGTCAACCAGTTCTCAACCTACTTCACTGTCCACTCATCTATCTCACACTTCCTAAGCTGTGGGAGACAGTGTCAAAAGCCTCACTGAAGTCAAAGTAGACAATGTTCAGTTCTCCCCCCTCATCCACCCAGCCAGTCATGGCATTGTAGAAGGCTACCACACTGATTAAGCATGATTTCTCTTTGATGAATCCAAGCTGACTACTCCTGATAACCTTCTCCCACTTGCTTGGAAGTGACATCCAGAATAAGCTGTTCCATCACCTTTCCAGAGACACGGGTAAGGCTGTCTGGGCTGTAGTTTCCCAACTCTTCCTTCTAGCCCTTTTCCAAGACTGGAATGTCACTGGCATTCCTCCAGTTCTCAGGCACCTTTTGCATTCTCCACTACCTTTCAAAGATGATAGAGAGTGTCTTGGCAATGACTTCTGCCAACTCCCTCAGCACTTGTGGGTGCATTCCACCAGGGCCCATGGATCTGTGTGTGTCAAGTTTGCCTAGATGATCTCTGACCAGATCCTCCTTGTCCAAGGGGAAGTCCTCCTTTCCCCAGACTTTCTCTCCCAGGGTCTGGGATTCCTGAGGGCCAGTACCAGCAGTAAAGACAGAAGCAAAAAAGGCATTCAGTAACTCTACCTCCTCAGTATCGTCCATTACTGTGATACCCACCTTATTCAGCAGTGGGTCCACATTTTCCCTTGTCTTCCTTTTGCTGTTGATGTACTTAAAGTAGCTTTTCTTGTTGTCCTTGGCTTCCCTTACCATATTTTATTCCAAGAGGGCCTTAGCCTTCCTTGTTGCATCCCTGCATGCCCTAACAATGTTCTTATATTGCTGACTCAAATCCAATTTGCCATCAACCATAACCCCCACATCGCTTTCCATAGGGCTGCTCTCTAGCCTCTCATTCCCCAGTCCATAAATAAGCCCAGGGTTGCCCAATCCCAGGTGCAGAATCTGGCACTTGCTCTTAAATTTCATGCAGTTGGTGATTCCTCAGACCTCCAGTTTGTCAAAATCCCTCTGTAAGTACTCTGTGCCCTCAGGGAGTCAAAGGTTTCTCCCAGTTTACTATCATCCGCAGACTTACTTAAGATAAATTCAAGTTCTATATCCAAATCGCTGATGAAAACACCAAAGAGAACTGACCCTAGAAAGGAGCCCAGCAGAACTCAAGTGACTACTATCTTGCTATATCCCTAATACTATAACCATTGGAGCTCGAAAGCATCAATGAATTGTTCATCCACTGTATTATGTCATTTTGTATGTTAATGATTCAGTAAAATGCCCTAATGCTGTCGGAAAGAAACACTCTTCTAATTTTCTGTTAGAAACACACATCTTTAGTTAAAAGTAGATTAAATGTGTGACATATTAAGAACACTTCTTGCACCTCTTTTTTTCAGGTAAGACCTAATTTCTAAGTAAGTAACATTTTTCTTCCCTTGACTTAGATATTTTCCCACACAGAACAAGGTATTTTCCACATATAAGATTCTTTGATCAAAGAAATTTAAAATATATATCTTTACTAAAAATATTTTTTTCAAGATTTATTTTTGTTTAAAAAAAAATAGGATCTTTTTCTTTTCAATATTTGTCATAAGGAGTCTGGCCTTAACTTTAACCTAACCTAGAATTTAACCTAGAATTTTGAAATTCTAAGTTACTTTGTAGCTGTTTTCCACTTTAAAAGTCACTGAATTTTCTCTCATACACAAGGTATGTTTCCTATGATGCTTTGTGTTGAAAATCATGATATAAAGACATTTTTGAATTCCAATATTTCTGTTCTGTGAAAGAAATCAATTTTCATTGCAATGTGATTAATTCCTCTTGGGTGAAATGAAGAGGAAAATCAATGCCTCACAATCATATTTTATTACTTGACTAATACACCCAAGTCACTAAAAATAAGGACATCCTAGAAGAATTTTTGTAAGATTCCCACTAAGACCAAAAACAGCAACAACAAAGAAAAAAAAAAGAAAAGCAATCAACAATAAGGTAAGAATGGGTTTAAGCTACTCCAGACTTCTGTATTGCTTGTGCAACAATATAATACACTTCTCCTAAAAATCCTACCTTAAATCGTAATTTTAGCTAACTTTGTATTTGCTATTAAAAAATTAATTACAAGATCATAATATCCTTAGAAAAGTTGTTGCCAGAGCAGATTCAGCTACACACTTGTCCATCTCTACATGCACCTCCAAAATCCAAGTAATTTCATACACTTTCCCTATTGTACAGTTGAAAAAAGCTTTTACTTGCTTCCATCTGCTGTCTAATATATTTTCCATTAAAAATGTGCTTCCATCTAATGCATACATAGAAATAAAATATGTCATGATTATCAAGAGTGGAGGCCACCAAACTCTGAAAAAGTGTACAAGTATTGTTAACAATTTTTTATACCCCTCTGCAGGGACCCTCTGTACTCTTTTTAAATGGCATGCAACATTTTCTAATAGAGATCATGTTGCACATGTCCAACACCCAAAATTGTGTAAATTTAAGTCCATGCACAGTTAAGTGATTTAGCTCTATATTCTGCCCTTGCTAAGTATTTCTGCTTCTCAGCGCAATGATTCCAGTATCTAAGCCAGACAGTATAAAGCCAGTATATAGCTCTTTTGACTTCCTCAGATGACCTAGTGAGGTTCTGGGTTCCATGGTTTTCAGTGGCATGCTCCCTCTCTGTCTGAAATATTTTTAAAGAAGGCTATCAAAGTTTGAACCTAAAAGCTCAGAGGAGAGGCTGAAAAAGCAGCCCCCACTATTCCAGACTGTTTATGTTTTCTTCTCTGGACATTATTTTGTGCAAGCAGTGGTGTCTGTTTCTAGCCTACAGCAAGCAGTGCTCACATGCACTTGGGAGTAGGTCATCTAAGTCCCTAGTGCTGTAGCCTGTAACTTGATACCAATCTCTTCCTCAGCTGCTAAAGCTACTTTTAAGAGGAAGTAGGTTCTTCTAAAGAAGAAGAAGTCCAAAGAAGGGCAACAAGGCTTGTGAAGGGCTTGGAGAATATGCCCTATGAGGATTGACTAAAGGAACTGGGGATGTTTAGTCTGGGAAAGAGGAGACTGAGGGGAGACCTCACTGCTCTCTTCAAATACCTGAAAGGTGATTGCAGTGAGAGCGGGGCTGGTCTCTTCTCACTGGTGACAGGTGACAGGACAAGGGGAAATGGCCTCAGGTTGCGCCAGGGGAGGTTTAGGCTGGATATCAGGAAAAACTTTCCAGAAGGGGTTGTTAAGCACTAGAACAGGCTCCCCAGGGAGGTGGTTGAGTCACCATCCCTGAATGTGTTTAAAAACCGTTTGGATGTGGTGCTCAGTGACATGATTTAGTGGTGAGTTGTTAGAGCAGTATGGTTAGGTTGTGGTTGGACTTGATGATCTTGAAGGTCCTTTCCAACCTTAGCAATTCTATGATTCTATGATTCTATGATTCTACACTATGGAGACATACTTTCAGAACCTTGCTCAAAAAGGATGGCTTGAAACCTCCTGATTTCCAAGCACAAATGTTTTCTTGATTATTTTCATTCTTTTTTGTTGTTGTTCTCATGATGATTTTAACATTTCATTTTAATACTTCCCTTGCTGAAGCTGCTTCTTTAGATACTTAGGAAAAATAATCACAGTCTCACTTAGACTTCATTTTTCTAAGTTAAGTCTTTTGTACTTTGTTTTCTTCCTAAAATTATCCAAAACGGCAATTATGGGAAAGGAAAATATTTTATTTCCTCTATCCTTATCTGTATGTTGTTGGTTGTTACTATTAAAAACAAAACAAAACAAAAAAAAAACACCTCTCACTAGTAAAATTTCAGCAGAGATTTCTACAGCGGCACTAGACCATCCATGCCTCTTCCAAATATGCATGTCCTGGTTTTGGCTGTTAATATAGTTAATTTAGTGGCTGGCATGATGCTCTGGTTTTGATTTTGGAGAAAAAATACTGTTGATATCATACAGGTGTTTTAGTTGTTGTTGTGCAGTACCTACACTAAATCAAGGACTTTTCAGCTTCTCCTACTGCCCTGCCAGCAAGGAGGTCGGTGCACTCATGTAGAATCATAGAATCATAGAATCATCATGACTGGAAAAGACCTCCAAGATCATCTACTCCAACTGTCCACCTACCACCCTGCTAAATTGTGTCTCTTAATACAACATCTACACATTTCTTGAACACCTGACCACTCTTTCAGAGAAGATTTTTGTACTAATTTCCAGCCTGACCTTTTTATCAAGTTGATGGAGCAACTTGAGGCCATTCCCTCTCATTCTATCACTGTTACTTGGGAGAAGAGGCCAACATCCATCTCACCACAACCTTCTTGGTAGGTGTAGAGAGCCGTAAGGTCTCCCCTGAGCATCGTCTTCTCCAGACTGAACAATCCCAGTTCCCTCAGCCATTCCTCGTAAGACTTGTGCTCCAAACCCCTCACCAGCTTCTTTGCCCTTCTCTGGACACATTCCAGGGCCTCAACGTGTTTCTAATAGTGACAGGCCCAAAACTGAACACAGTACTCGAGTTGTGGTCTCAGCAGAACAGAGGGGAACAATCATCTCCCTGCTCCTGCTGGCAATGCTATTTCTTACACAAGCCAGGATGCCATTGGCCTTCTTGGCTACCTGGGCACACTGCTGGCTCATGTTTAGCCATGCATCAACGAACAAAGCTCTGGGGAAAAGGCTATGGGGTGACCCAAACTATTCTAGCCACCTCTTCTCTGATTCTCACTTCACTTTCCTGTGCTTTTGATTTCCACTTTTACATTTCAAACTGTGGAACTCAAATGCTCTTTTACAGCATGCACTCTAGCTTGAATGCAGGACACATATGTTCAAAGTATTAATATAATACATGTTGCAATAATATATTAATATTAATATAATACATGTTGTGGTGTTATTGACACAAGTGACTTCTAGGGAACTTGAAATTTCACTCATAGTCTTTCTGTTCATATAAAAGATAAGCTGAAAATGTGGTGAAGTCAGTGGAACACTGTAGGCAATTATTTTGTAAAGTGTTGTGCAGTCTTTGGAAATAAGGATTAAATAAATCAGACTAGAAAAAAAATCTCTCCTCCACTTGCCAGAAGTAACTACAATGGATGTGAATGAAATTTACTTTTACACTATTACCAGTACCACAAAATATGGATTAATAGCCTTGTTCTGAGCATATCGCTGGGTGTTGTTTTTCCTTTGTTTGTTTGCATGTTTTGTATTCTAAAATGAAAAAATTCCAAGGAACTTTTTCAGGCTATTCAGTTGGGAAGAAATATGTCTAATCATCATTATTATTGTTATTATACCAGCAGTATTACCATCACAATTATCTGTCAAAACATCCAATAGCTCAGTTGTAGAAGGTCCCAAGTGACACACTGGGAAGAAAAATCCAATTTCCAATTATCCTGTTTGAGCTAAAATACTTCCACTGCTAGCAGGCCTGTTCTACAGCACCACAGAGACTGAATCCTGGTGAGAGATGCTGATGGAGAAATGCTGGAGAAGTCTCCCCTATGGAAGAAGTGAAACTGGCAGATGCAAAACTTCCAAACCAAAGAGATGCAAATCAAACCCACACAAGGATATCTGAAGGATACAGATTGCTGTTTAATGCTGAGACAAATTACTAGGAACAAACATCCTGCTCCTCTCTCAAGTTTCCAAGCTCTGTGCTCACACAAAATGCATATCTGTAGAGAATAGAGAGCCTGAGAGTTCTTACTCCACAAATTATTTAGTGTTTTGTGAAGACATTTTTGCTTTGGTAAAGAGAGACAGCAGAAAAGGGAGATTGGGCCCTTATCTCTACATGGAGAATAAGGACTCCCCCTTGCCCCTGTAGTGTCCCTAACAGAAAGATATGAGGCTCTGGAATTGGAAGAAGGAGAGGGTATGGGTAATGGTTAAGACTCAGGATGGAATGATCACATTAATTAGGTCCAACTAAGGACTCACAATTAGAATCAGTACCACCAAAAAAACACAAAGTGTCTCAATAATTGGAGACTCCTTGCTGGGAGGCACTGAGGCACCTATTTTCTGCCTAGATAATCTCTCCAAAGGGGTTTGCTGTCTGCTGGGGTCCCACATTCAAGACATCAAGAACAGGCTAACAAGTCTGATAAAGCCATATGACTACTTATAGTCTTCTGCTAATTCAAGGTAAGTCACAGGAGGCTATAACAAGGAAAGTACTAAACATTAAATGAAACTTTGCATCTCTTGAAAGGAAATTGAAGGGATGAGGAGCACAAGTAGTGTTCCCCTTTGTCCTCCCATTTGGAGGCTGGGGCTTGGGCGAAAGGAAGGAGAAAGGACTAGCTGAATGACTGGCTGTGTGGATGGTGTTCAACTCAGGGCTTTGGATCTATAATCTTGGACAGGCCTTTGAGAGACCTGACATGCTGACATCTGATAGGATGCAACTGACCAGGTTAGGCAAGCATGTTTTGGACAGCAGTCTATCTGGACTGATTAGCAGAGCTCTAAACTAGATTTAATAGTGGAAGGGGATGGACATCTAAGTGACAGAGAAGAGACAGAGAATGCTGACACTATAGCAAGCAGCAGGGAAAAATCTCTGATTTGTCCCAAAGGAATTAGGGAGGTCTCCTCTAGAAGGTAGTGCAGACGACAGCCCAGCTGAGGTGCCTCTACACCAATTCATGCAGCATGGGAAATAAGCAAGAAGAGCTGCAAGCCACAGTGCATTTAGACAAGTATGATCTAGTTGCTGTCACAGAAATGTGGTGGGGATGTATCATACAACAGGAGCACAATGATCTAGTTCTACAAGCTTTTTAGAAGAGATAGGCAGGGAAGAAGAACCATGTTAAGAAGTGGATAGACTGCAAAGGGTTGACACTCAGAAACAGCCACAAACAGGTTGAGAGCTTGTGCATTAAAATCAGAGATCAGACCAATACAGGACTTCTGTTGGTCAAGATCTACTACAGGCCGCTTGACCAAGGAGAGCCTGTTGATGAGACCTTCTTGTTTCACCTACATAATGTTATTGTGCTCTTTGCAGTTTCTGTGGAAATAAATAGGAGGCATTACTTTCAAAGCAACCAATGTATGATTCTGTGATTCTATTACTGGTTGGGCATAGCCTGGGTAGGTTGTTTCTGGCCCTGCAGGACGGTCTCTAACTGTCACACATGGGTCACTGTCCTGGTTTTGGCTGGGATAGAGTTAATTTTCTTCATAGTGTCTGGTATGATGCTATTTTGGTTTTAGGAGAAAAACAGTGTTGATAACATACCAGTGTTCTAGTTATTGCTGAGCAGCACTGCATAGAGCCAAGGACTTTTCAGCCCCTCACACTGTCCTACCAGTGAGGAACTGAAAGTGCACAAGGAGCTCGGAGGGGACAGAACCAGGACAGCTGACCTAAGCTGGCCAAAGGGATGTCACATACCATGTGGGGTCATGTGGAACAATAAAACTGGGGGAGTCAGCTGTGGGGACAGCTCTTGCTCAGGGACTGGCTGGGCACCAGTCAGCAGGTGATGAGCAATTGCCTAGTGCATCACTTGTTTTCTAAATATATTTACACATATATTATTATCATTACTATTATTTTCCCTTCCTTTTCTGTCTAATGAAATTGTCTTTATCTCAACCAACAAGTTTCACCTTTTTTCCAATTCTATCCTCCACTAGGGAGAGTGAGGCAATGGCTGTGTAGTGCTGTGCTGCCCACCAGGTTAAACCACAACAATACCAATCTGTGTGTCTCAGTATTTGAATTTACCATTCCATGCTGATGGCCTTCAATCATCTTCCTACCAATCAGTATGGAGTGGCTTTTCTTTCTTTTTATCATTTTCAAATGAGTTTGTCACACAAAGTATACATTCTAGTTTTCAGTCCATTGGTACATAGGTCACTCTGCAAGTAACGCCTCCGGTATCTCCTTGGAAACTACCACAGATACAAAGAGCACAAGAACCCTATTTCATAGAGCAAATTCTCAGCTACAAAACACCTTTTTTCAGCACAGACATCACCACTAACTATACATTTTTGCCACCGATGAACAAGAGCTTGCATGCTGCCTCGTAACAATCTTCACCAGTGGATGTGATCCACTGTCACTGTCGCCACTGCTGAAAAGCAGCTTTCCCCCCCTCACTGTGCTCACATCCACTGTCTGGTCTCCATAAACATTCAGCAAGTGCCAATAAATGCCAAAGTGTGCAGAATACTGGTAGGAAGGTACAACCTCTATCATCAATCGTGACCTCTGACACTGTGGGCCAATATAATAAAATAGGAGGCACTTATTTTGAAGCAGCCCTTGTATATGAACAGGCATTTTATACTATTATGCTTCTTTCCATTTCTATTGCTTCAATTATGAAGGTCATTACAAACCTTCTCTAATATATTCCACATCTGCTCTTTACAGAAAACACTTTACAGTTTGGTGTCATTAGCAAATTTCATTAGGAACAAAAAAGCAGGAATGTGCAAGGTTACTAACAAAAGCAGTGAGTAAAATTTCTCACACCAGCCGCCCTGAGGAAATTCTGCTACGTGCCCTTCTTCAGTCTGAAACTTCCCCTGTTGGAGAAGTAATCTCCCCTTTCTAAATTTCAGAGGTTCTAATTAATCTCCACCTCTCCAGCTTCTCTAATCATGTATTAAAAAGCAGTATAAAATGTAGATTGCTAGATCAGTTCATTTTTGATGCATAGAAAATTAGGTACGTAGGCCATGAAAGACAGGAACAGTATATCTTCAGCAAACCTGTGTTACACTTTTTTTATGTTCAACTGTTTTAGCTGTTTTTCATAATTCAACATCTTCATACATTATTTTTTGAATGTATCAAAGATGTTAAAAAATACCAGACAGAATTTGCATGCAGTATTTCAGCAAATCTGCAAAATAAATTAATTCTTCCATTTTGCATCCTGAGGCCATGTAGATTAAAAACAGTTTTAACATGAAGATGTTGGAGAAAGGGAGTGCGACTAGGTGACCTTTAAAGGTTCCTTCCAACTCAAATAATTCTGTGATTCTATGACTCTGTGAATATAGTGATTGATCAAAAAAATTATGCCTTGGTTTCAGCCAGGATAGAGTTAATTTTATTCTTACCAGATGGTATGGTGCTGTGCTTTGGATTTATGATGAGAATAATGGCTATAACACACTGATATGTTTGTTGTTACAGAGTAGTGCTTACCTGAAGTCAAGGACTTTGCAGCTTTTCATGTTGCCCTGCCAGCAAGGAGCTGGGAGGGGACAGGATCAAGACAGCTCACCCACACTATCTAAAGGGAGGCCCCTTACTACGTGGTGTTACGTGGAACAATAAAAATGGAGGCACTGGCCAGGAGCACTACTGCTGCTTGGGCACTGGCTGTGCATCAGTTGGCAAGAGGTGAGTAACTGCATTGTGCATAATTTGCTTTGTACATCTTTTGCTATTATTACTGTTATTAGTTTCCCTCCCGTTTCTGTCCTTCAAAAATGTCTTTATCTCATCCCAAGAGTTCTACATTTTTTATGATTCTTTCCCCGGTTCCATTGAGTGAGGTGAGCAAGCTGCTGTGTGGTGCTGAGCTGTCCAGTGGGTTAAACCACAACAGATGATCAGGGGTTTAAAGTATTCCTCATACAAGAAAAGGCTGAAAAAGCTGGCATTGTTTAGCTTGTAGAAGGCTTGTGGAAAGTAATGAAGGCAAATCAGACCCCTTCCTGGGCCCTCCAGTGACAGGGAGAGGCAATGGAAACAAACAATGAATTAAAACTGCAAAACTGTTATCTCACAGGGAGAGCAGTGTTTTGCTATATGATCAGATTCTCAATATTTTCTTTGGAATTATTTTTATCTGCATGTTTTTCCTTTCTTTTCTGCTGGCTCATTATCAAGAAATGTAAAGACAGGACAAAGGGTAACAACTTTAAACCAAAAGAGGAGAGATTTAGATACTGGGGGGAAGTTCTTACTCAAAGGGCAGTGAGGCCCTGGCACAGGCTGCCCAGAAAAGCTGTGGATGCCCCATCCCTGGAAGTGTTCAAGGTGAAGTTTAATGGGGCCCTGGGCAGCCTGACCTGCTGGGTGGAAACCAGCCCAAAGCAGGGGGTTGGAGCGAGGTAGGCTTTAAGGTCCTTTCCAACCTAAGCTACTTTCTGAATCTATGAGTGTATCATTAACTATAGTTGTATTTTCAGTCTTGCTATTCATTAGAAAAGTTTGACACAGAACAAAATTCATGGCATCACCAAGAATTTTAAGTTTCATTGTTTAAATGATGGGCATACGTTTATACCACATAGATGGAAGAGGGAAGTTATGTATAACATAAAGTTACCTTGCAAGTTCTGCATCACCTTTTTAACTACTGGAGTTTGGGATCAGGAACCTCAGGAAAGAGCTCAGATTGTTCCTAACTGCATCTTTACATACTTAGATATTTAATGACTTAGATTTAAAAACATCACTATTCATCAGTCCTTACTGATCCACAGGTGGATTTTTAAAACATGCTTGTAGGAGTGATGTAGCACCGAGGTGGGCAGAATCGTGTTCCTGTGCTCTCACTCTTGTCAGGAATGCAGACAGAGGAGACATCAGTCTTTTGAGGAGTGGCACATGGGACAAATGACATGGTCACTTGGTTTGACCGCTTGAACAGGAGGCCTCGTGGTAGCCTACATCTCTTCACAGGAGTGCGGAGGGACAGTGCTGAGCTCTGCTCTCTGGGAGATGGGACCCAAGGGAATGGCATGGAGCTGTCAGGGGAGGGTCAGGGGGGTTAGGGAAGGGTCTGTCTGTCTGCTCTCACACACACTGGGAAAAACTTTGAAGAGACATAAAAACAATGTAGGTTGATGACATTGCAGTTTCTGTGGGTTCACATGCATTTGGAAGCTTTTGACATGTCTGTGACTAGCAATGCACCTCAAGCACTGCAAAGTACATCCACACCAGGGCTGGGCACATGACCCCCTAAAGCTCTTGTAACACTCTCACATAACGCTGGTAATATGTTTCCAGTGCTAAAACCTGAGAAAGAGCTCAGAGGAGACATTTCCAGTTCTGCCTGTGCCTCTGTTCCTCCCAGGAGCTGCACCTTAGCCACCTCCTGTCCCAGCCCGTGGGTGGCTCCTACAGCTCAGCCCTTGAGCCCTGTAGCCAGGATCACTGCACCCCGCTGCCAGCAGAACCCACAGGCTGTGCCCTGAGCTTGCAAGGCCTCCCAGCTGTGGCTGCTTAGGCTTTGGCTGGGACGTGGCTTGGACTCCTTACCACCTGTTGTGTTGCAAAACATAGCAAAGGTTTACAAATGTGCAACAGCTTTTTAAAGTGCAGTCCTGTTGAGAGGGAATAAAGAAGTAGTACCTGCCACAACTTGAGGCCATCAGTTGTCTTCCTATCACTGTTACCTGGGAGAAGAGGCTGACCCCCACCCCGCCACAACCTCCTTCAGAGAACTATACAGTCTCTACTGAGCTTACTCTTCTCCAGACCAAACAATCCCACGTCCCTCAGCCACTCCTCATAAGATCTGTGCTCCGGAATCCTCACCAGCTCCGTTGCCCGTCTCTGGACGTGCTCCAGGGCCTCAGTGTCTTTCTTCACTGAGCACAGTACTCGAGGTCTGACCCCACCAGTGCCACATACAGAAGGAGGCATCACCTCCCTGCTTCTGCTGGCTACAAAAGTAACAGTTCACAAAACCGTGAAGACATCATGGTACTGAATGACATCTTCCAGCTGGGCTGAGCATTGAAATAGGTCTCAGAGGAGCCAAGAATCAAGGCCTTAGTTGTTTTATTCTCTGCAGGTAACTTCCATGGAGCACTGAAGGAGAAAGTGCTGAATCCCAACAAAGCTGCAGACAGATTTCACAAGGATTTGGAATTGCTCTGCAAATGGCCTGACATATGGTGAATAAAATTTAATGTAGACAAATGGACAGTACTACACAGCGGGTCCAAAAAACAACAGCGTATAGGGGTACAAATGAATGAAGTAGAGATGCATCCTTGAGGCCATCCTGCAGGGTGAGGAAAGAGCAAAGGACTTCTTGTGAGCAAGTACAAACCTGCATGACCAAATTAGTGTAAGGTATTAAACACTTCAGATGAACATGTCTGGAACACCAGCCCATATAAATAAAGCACACATACTAAAGGGAGCTCTCATGTGCTTGGAGTATTTTGTTTAACTCTAATCATTCTAGTCCAGATGCTATTTTCCAATCACTGAAATTCAGATTTATGTGCATGTTTAAAAGCTGATAGCAAGTTTCCCATGCTATTTAGGAGTTGCTGGCTTTGCTGCTATAATCAGAAAGGTGGACCTCCTGTGTCCCACATGAAAATGACAGTCTATATCCATGAATAATTAATGAAAGTCGCTAGTCTTAGCATAGGAGTTATATGACATATAACTCGATCTTGAAGGCAAAGTATGCTTGAGTAATTAATTTCCCGAATTAACTAAACCTATGCAAACTTTGATTCTTTTTCTAATCAGAGGAACCCATCAAGGTCAGAACTCTTCTGTTTATCCTCATGACCAAACTGGTAATTTTATGATCGAGAATATGTTAATTATGCCCTGGTAATATAATGTGACATAAAACATAAGGGAATGTTTGAGACGAAATACAGGAAAATAATTTCCCCAGCTCTAAGCCAACTGCCAAGCTCTCAGGTTTGAATCTGTGCAAAGTTTTGTTTCGGTAATTTTCAGCTGGGAAAGTCTTAAACCATCCGTAGTACATTGTCCTGGCCTGGAAGCCCTGGTTTTCACTTCCTGAAGTAACTAGATTACTAGCATATACCAAATCCTCTGTTAGTAAGCTCTGATCCTGGGGTTATGCCTCTAACTCTCAGAAATGTATTTGCACATTTCTCCCATAAGGCCCTACTAAACAAAGCATTTAATTATATGTCTCTTAAGCAAGGCAGTAAACATTTCTATAGTGCTTGAGCTCATCTTTATCTCTGTTGAATAAGAATCAAGAATCCAATGTTGAATGAGAGATTTAGGATTTAATGTGCGATCCTTTCGCTGGCTTTTATCAGTGGGACACACTTCCTAGTCACCGACCTTATGACTTTTCTACCCTACCTTCTACAACTAGTGGAAGCATTGTTACAGCCCCTGGTAGATCCCAGACAATTGATTTTTAGTGTAATAAATACTGTCAAAGGTACGTCTTTCATGAAGTTCTGCTAGACATTCCTAGAATAACTGCTCATGTTTTGTTTAAATTTTTACCTAAAACTGAAATGTTAGTTCAGTTCACCTGTTGGCAGATTTAACTCATGCCAGGTAGGTGTGTTGGTTACTTTCCTCCATGGCTGTTAAAAGACTTTCGATGTATACAGCATAGGTACTGTCTATTGGAATGAGACGTATTTCCTTGTGCTGTTGATTAAATATGCAGTAAGCATTCACCTTAAAATATCTGAAAATAAACTGACAACACCTTATGGAAATTCTATAGTGCTCCACTGCAATAACTGTCTAAATAACATTCCAGGAATGTAACTGACTATACTATCAAATGTTGCATGTCGCTGCAAAAAGGCTTCAGGTATGGAAACAAATACAGAACATTTCCTTCTTTTCTCTTGCTGAAATGTGAGCATAGAGCACTTCAGCTTTTCACCAGAAAACAGCATTTTGTCATTCTGCACAGTATCACTGGATATTCCACACAGCTGCAAGGACAGGAACGAGAGCTGCAATATTAATCTCTTCTTTGCATCAGTTCATATACTTATTTTTGCCACATTACACAATTATTTTTGTCAAGCATTGAAAGGAAGTGTTTTCTTAGTCCTCTAAGGTAGATAAGGTATTTAAAAGAAACATTGAATATACTTTTCAAATTAGAAATTTTTACATACACGTATTGAGCACCCTTGTAGAATCAACAAAAGCGCACAGAAATATGACAAAGTAATTCCCTAGCAAAAAAGGCAAGGACAGGGATCAGCTTTATCCCTGTGATCTGGACACAAATCCATAAGGATGACTCTGGTGCCATGGGGTTCTCATAGCAGCATTAGCATTTGGGGCCTGATACTGACAAAGAGACTCCTATCAATAAGTACTGGCTTTACATGGCAAGGTTTTGGTTGCATGCTGAGTCTACTTTGACCATGATAGTAATTGATGAGTGATCTCGTAGTCCTTGTCTCAATCTATGAGCCCTTTTTTCATCATATTTTCTCCTTGTTCTTTTGAAGAGGGGGAGAGAGAGCAAAATCCTTAGCTTCCCATCAGTGTAAAACCACAACATAATATCTAAGAAAACAAAGCAAAGCAAGTGGCTATCCGCTGCACGAATTTCAAGCATTTTTTCCAAATATTTTTCCTTCTCTCTGATTTCAACGTGCATGTGTAAGGTTGAATGAACAGGCCATCAAAATGAAATGTAAACAAAGATCAAAAGGTGAAGATTTTCTGTGTCAGTTCTTCTGTAATTCTCCGTAAATTTCAAACTGCTCCATTTAAAAAATGCGCCCCCGGCTTGGGCAGCACTATTAAGCCTTCTTAGAAAGAGGCTGAGTATGTGACAGTTCAAGGCCTTGAAGTTTCACCCTCACAGAAAATAGGTTGTCTATCTTTGCTACACTATTACAGGAACAAAAATCAAAATACTGTCATTTTTTCTTACTGTACTCAAAATCAATTTGTTTACAAATTTAACTGTCCAAACTCTTCAGTGTTTTCTTAACTGTATTTGTTCACAATAAGATGGTTTGAATTTCCTGTTGGAGACAAACTGTGAGTTAACAGCCTCTTAGAGAATTTGATATTATCACTATGCTTTCTTTGAGTATGTTTCAATTTACTCCTGTATAGAAGTAAAAACTTGCTGATCTCTTTGATCGAGAGATTTAGAAGAATAAAACCTTCCTAAATCCTATATTCTTTTGCACCTATAATTTCTGGTAAAAATTCATGTTCCCATTAATGCAAATACAAAAGTCCTTAAAATTATGACACAAGACTCAATTTGACACTATCTAGTACACTGGAGTGGTTGTGTTAATAAACAGATAAAGGAATCTCAAAATTCCTCACACTGTGAGATAGGTCATAGAAGTACAATGAAGAGATAGAACAAAGTCAATGTAAAATGGAATTTCAAAAGAAGAATCTGTTGAAATCTTCTGCAGTATGAGCCTGAACAGGAAATATTTCTACTAGAAAAGACTGCTGGAAAAAATTCCGTGGAGTTTATGTCCAGAAGCTGCATACTAAGATTAGAGAAAACGCCATCACTTTACCCTAGAACTGAGAAATTTCAGTTAAAAAGTAAAAGCAAGTTTTCTACAACAGAATTAGGTTTGGAAAATTTACTGTCTACTCATATACCAAGTACATGTGAAGAAAGGCAAAGATCATTTAAAATAGATCAGATATAAGGTTTTCTGTTATCAAACAAATTGACTCATCAGGATAAAAGAACTCATTTTTCCTGTTCTTCCTCTCTCAGAATCGAACAACCCACACAGATTTGGAGATGGTGGATGAGTATTGTGTTGGTTTGTGTCTGTGAGAGGGTGTTACCAGCAACATCCACTCTGGTTCACTCTGGGGCTGTGAAGAAAACCGTTCCAAAGAATATTTCATTAAAAACATTGTGTTCTAATAAAAGGAGTTTTTTATATGAATCAATATTTTTCATCAGAAAGTTTCTAAAAATAGCTTTACTGAACAGGCTGGTGAATTGCAGTGTCCAGCAGTAAACAGACATCAAACTTCAGTACCAGCAGGAGAAAGCAAAGCAAAACTTCTAAGACATAATACAAAGAGAAACCACTGAATTGTCTTCTCTCAGTGCTTTACAGAGGCTCTTTGTTTGTACAGGAGGTCTTGGTTGTCTGGGGTTCTCTCTCCAGTCATTTTTACAACATCTGTTGCACAGTTCATTGGACACTTTCACAGGGGATGTTTTACCTGGCTTGCCTATTGAGAATGGTCCTTGAACCAGAAGGGTATCATACAGATGGAGCAGTATGGGGACTAACTGAGCTTCCATTTTCCTTAACGCAGCAATAGACTTGAAAAAAATAACTGATTTACAACAAAAAAAGTGACTGAAAACAAAATGCTGTCATTTATGCATCTTTGTTTGGAATTGCCCCAACTTCAGTCAGGGAGCTGAACTGGGTAGATCTTCATAGCTGCTGTTCATCCTGAAGTATTTTATGATTCTATGATGAATTTCCAACTACTATTTATTACATTGCCCTCTTAGCAAATGCAGGTTTTCTAAAATGCAATAGCAGCATTAAAAACCACATGTTACTCCATAAAATGCCTAAGCAGTTGATACAAATGCCAGCAAAATCAAGATAGAAGCATTTTCTGAAAATGAGGATAAGAGTATTTTTACACTGCATAAATGAGATCTAGGGCTTGTACCTAACACTCTCTTGCTCCCATTGTTAAATCCGAATCCTGAGCACGACCACCTATCATATCACAAGACTAAATTGCACTCAAACTTACAATCAGAGAGATCTCATCTCAAGCCTGTAAACAGTATACAACAGTCTATCTTAGTCAATGTTTCAGAATTTAAGCCAGCACATATTTGCACTGCCCCTGGAAATGGTAGTGCTAACTCTCTCCTTCCTCTTTTTTCCCCTGCAACAATATTTACAGAGTTGATCTTGCTGATCTGCTAGTCAGGTTAATCAATTCCTTTTAAATTAGATTATTTTTCGCCTGGTAATTTCTATGATCTAGCTCAGCATATGGTCATGAACATATAATGGAAGGAAATTAGAAGATGCAGAGGTGAGTTCCAATACCAAACACAAAATAGGACTTTTACTCATAGTTCAGACTTATCTACCACCCCCATAGTCATAATACCAGGCTAGTGCCTTGCATGCACCCTACCTTCAATGCCATGCTTCTTTGACAGAAAAACAAGCTGGTAATTTTATAATATAATAATATTCAAGAATTGATTAACTCTTTTTTAAATACACGTGTCACTTTCTACATTCGTTTGTTAATTAATGACTCAACAATTTAAAATCTTTCCTGCTGGTAATTCACTCTGTATCCTCTCCTGTGAAGTGTCTCCTCTGCTAAACTCTTTACACATCACTCAGTGATATGAACAGCTTTGTGGCCATCTCCACCTACACCGCTCATCTACATGTCCCTGCCTATTGCAGGGTGGCTAGAAGTGGATGATCTTTGAAGGCCCCTCAAAAACAAATCATTATGTGTTTCTGTTAATCTATGATCTAAACAAACTGAGTATAAGAAGTACGTATAGGCTCTTCTATCTTTTTAGATCTATACTATATTTTCATCTACTGAAGGCTCAGTCCTTCAAGAGGCAGTAAAAAATCACTACTGGGCGACACTAGACACTGTTTCCTTCCAAAAAGTTCAAATTCAGGTACGCAGAAATTAAGCAGTATTAAAATTAAGCTCTCTTTGGCTTTATGCTTTATGCTCTTTCCTTTATGCTGCCTGTGCATAATCACACAAGCTTTAATTTCTTGCCTCTATGTTATCTTTTCTCTTAGGAAAGATGTGAGCTTCGCATGCAGTGGAATACACTGTTTCTATGGAAATACAACAATTTTAGCTGTAAGAGGAGCAGTGCATCTGTCTTGAAAAATGACATCTCTTATGCCCTCTGGCTCTCAGCTAATTACTGTCCTTTTCCCGTTCCCCTCTCACAGTTTTAAAAGGAGAAGACTTCACAATGCACTGAGTAATTAAGAAGAAGCAGAGGTTCACTAAATGTGGTAACTACATTTGTTAATTTGAAATACTCCAGTACATCCTTTACAAAGCTCTCTGGTGTGCTGGGGATAAACTTCAGAAATACATAGATTGCTCAGCTCCTATTTATTTACATGGAAATTACAGCAGATACAAAGAGCACAATAGCACTATTTGATAGACAAATTCTCTACAAAGTCTACAAACTACAAAACACTATTCTTCAACATAGTCACCATCATTAGCTATGCATTTGTGCCAGTGATGAACAAGAACCTGCTTGCCACACTCAAGTGACAGGACAAGGGGGGATGCTTTTAAATTAAAAGAGGGGAAGTTTAGAGTAGATTTTAGGAAGAAATTCTTTGCTCAGAGGGAGGTGAGGCCCTGGCACAGGCTGCCCAAAGAAGCTGTGTGTGCTCCATCCCTGGAGGTGCTCCAGGCCAGGTTGGTAGGGACCATGGGCAGCCTTGTCTGGTGGGTTGACAACCTGCTCATGGCAGAGGGTTTTGAGCATGGGCTTTGAGGTCTCTTCCAACCCAACCATTCTGTGTCTGTGTGATTTTGCAATAGTTAAAGCCATTTCAGAATAGTCCTTTCCTACTCGTGCAGTTGCTCATTGGAGCTGTCAGTGGTAGAGAATCTTAGAGAGGAGTTAATGAAAGAGGACAAGTGAAAATGAAATGTCTGCTGGTGACATATGCATATTAAAACTCAGAGAACAGCTCTGAGGAAAAAAGTGGCATTTGCATATCCCAAACTGACCTGGAACACAGAAGTCACTGCTGTCAGGACAAGGGATGCCATCATATTTAGAGCTGGTGGGAAGACTTACAGAAGAAGAATATTTGAAAGTGAAAATTATTAAGTGGAGAAAGAGTTTGGTTATGAATTCTGAATCTCTCAATAGAAGGATATAAAAATTTTCAGTACAAGAAGACATATTGGGAGGAAAAAGAATTCATGAAGAACCAGATTTTGTTTTCTTTTTACAAAAGGTTTGCAAGAAATATTTGTCCAGCTATACAGAAGCTCTATTTTAACATATCTGGACATTTGCCATTTCATGGTTGTCTCACTCTGAGAAAATAAAAGTAAGAATAAATTGTCATGGTTTTGTGATTTTCGGTTATTGGTATTCCACATCATAACATCATGTAGTGGACATACCTAGTTCTCAGAAGAGAAGGACTACTACAGCCCCCACGGTACTTTGCTCCTTTGTTACCATTTTCCAGCCAGAGGGAAAAGATAGAAGCTTGCAGTATAAAAACTTGCAGATCACGAGACCTCGTCCCTTTTTCCGCCGTCTCTCGTCTTGGCAGCACCTCGCTCTCCAGCCGTCTTATCGTCGGTAGTAGAGTAAGGCCTACCTTGACTTTGGGACATTCTCTCTCTCTCTGTTCGATTTATCAGCTTAAATTGTAATTATATTGTATTATAGTGTGTTGTTTTGCATTCCGATATTTTATTTAGTAAATTAGTTTGTTTCTCCTCAGATTGTTGCCGCTGTTCTTTGCTCTTAGGGCCATCTCCCTACCCTTTTCCCCTTTCCCCTTTTCCCGGGGCGTGGGCCCTTGGGTCCCCCGTCCCCTTTGTCACGGAATCGGGCCTAACGCCCGTAAACCGTTGACATAAATGAAACTGAGAAATTCCATATTAGCAAATTACCACATTTTCCCCTCACCACTTCCCTTCCTTGTCCTCTCTGTTTCCTGCAAAGATCTTTATTCTCCCACAGCTGCTGCTCAGCACATCTTGACCCACAATATGCTGTTGAGCATTTCTGTATGAATCATTTAAAAATGTAAATCAGAGATTGCAACAAAGCACAGATAATCCCAGCCCATAAATTCTGGAGGGTTTGGGTTTTTTGTTTTGTTTTGTTTTTATTCTCCCTTTAATTAATCAATTTATGTGCTGTTTTCTATAATGAACTACATTCATTATAGAGTAAACAGGAGTTATGTCTAGCCTGAGTAGAACGAGAACTACAAGCGTGATCAGGTACACTGTGGTTAGTTTCAACTTCACATTTAAAACATCTTGTTTAATGTTGCAGCAAATACACTTCTGTACCTGAAAAAGCTTTATAGTAGCACTTTTTTCTTACAGTTTTCTGATAATGATCAAGAAAACTTACACTGTTCTGGAAAGGAAACCTATTAATTTAACCATTTTCTAAAACCTTTCTTTCACTTTAAGAACAAATTATTTACTTGATCAATACAAAGCTTTTAAGAAAAAAAGACAAAAAAATAGAAAAATAATGAAGGTGAGTTATTGGATTTCATGTTTCGTAGCAGTTGTACCAAACCATCCTGAAATTAAATGAAATAGCAGAATGAACAAGGAGATAGAAAGAGTTGGGGGGGGAGGAGGTAAAAATGGCAGAGTGTAATTTTCACATTAGAAGAAGACAAAAAAGTGCAAAAATTCAGAGGACTTCTGAAGTGTTCCCACAAAGGGCCAGTCCTACTGCAAGGTCACGCTAAACAAAGGATGACTGGGAAGATGCCAACACTGCAGAACCTAGTCACATAAAGAGATGAAGGTGAAAAGTTTTTTGCAGACCATACTTGAATAAACTACCTGGAAAGTGCTTAAGATACAGTTGGGGCAGGAGGAATTTTTCTAAATAATTGTGCTTCAACATATTGAACTTTGACTTTGACATTTTGTCTTTTTGGACTCCAAGATTTTCAGGTGCAGATGATCATACACTTGCACCTGAAAGCTGGAAAAAGAGGAATGATTTAGGCACAGTGTACTTAAGTGTTTTGTATCTTTACATAGTTTTCCAAAGGATGAGCAAACTGCAGGAATAATTATATAAATATATATAATTTTATATACAAATATATAAAATGTTAAAATAATTTTCAAGCTCTGTCAACCCACATAAGCAGAGAGCAGTTATAATCCCCAGACCATGCTTTGCTTACCTAACATACAGAAAACATGAATAATGAAGTATTGTGTTTTCCATGATGCCTGTGGTCTTCAGAAGGCAGTGTCGTACACTAAGCTACAGATAATTGACTGACATGTAATATAGAACAATGTCACAGTTCTAAAGCAACAGGTAAGTGAATCTCAGATGCTCAGAGAACAGAGAGAACCTAGAACACAATCCTTTGTGTTCTGCACGTAGTGCAGAAGGCTTGTGCCGCCTCTTAGGAGTCTGGAGGCTGTGTCCAACTTCTCAACAGCAGGAAAACCATGTCTTCCTGTGAACAGAACCCTGAAAGAGAAGTCCAGCATGCTGCTAGTGTCACAGATCCACTAGAAAATACATCAGGGAGTACCTTGGCAAGGCAAGCTTGGTGTCTCTTGGGCTGGGGAGAGCAGACATGCTGCAGGAAGGCTGCTCACCTGCAAGAAGTTCTGACTAGAAGGGTTGCTTCTCCAGCTCAGTCCCTAGAAAATGATGTTGCAAGCACTGTAGCTCTGCTCTGACGTTGTCCCAGGGAAGAGCTGTTCTGTCCCTTGCCTTGTTCAGTTTTCCTTGTATCATGTGAAACAGATCAGATGTATAATCTGCTTGTTTCAGAGCAGACTATGGCATTTTATGAAAACAGAGCAAAGCAGAGCCCTTTGCACAGAAGGCACATCTCTTTTCTCAGGGAGCAACAGGGTCTATTTAGGGCAAGAAGCATGCAGTAAAATAACAGCAGTCACATGAAAAAGAAAGTCATGGTTCTGGGAACTTACATGTCACAGAAGTAAGACACTAAGCTGTCAAAGGAAAGCAGGAACATGCAGCCAGGCCTCACAGATTAAGGAAAAAAAACCTCCTTTGTCTGGAGTCAGCTCACTACATCTCCAAATGTGGAAGCAAGGAACTCTCTGAAGAATACAGTGGACATGGGCAAGTGTGGTGGAAACTGCTTTTGTTTCTGTTCTAACTTAATCATTTTGAGATGTCTTTATTCACAAAGCAAACTTTAAGCCACACCTCATCCAAAATTAAAGGGTGTTAGATCTTTGGGTTGATTTGCAGCCAACCTGAGCTTCCACCATAGGATTTTCTAACAAATGAATCCAGTTCCTCCAGGCACACAGAGCTCGTAAGGACCTGGTATCTAGCTCTTTAGGGGCCTTATCAGGTCAGTATTGATTTGATATGGGAAATGATGATGCAAATGTTTATATACTTCTTTCAGCCTTCATTTTCCAAAACTCAGTTTCCTCATCTAATGGAAAGAAAAGTGTTCACTAATTACCAAGAACTCAAAGTACTCTAGAATGGAGGAAAAATGTAACTTTCTGTTTTTTTCTGTTACTCAATAAAACTATACTGCCCAGGCTTATCTAAAGTGACTTTAAAATACTCATTCTTAAATTAAAACTTTGGTTATTTCCCGATTAGCTTGCTGAACTCATGCCGACAGTCAAGTGTTCTTTCCAAATATAATTCTAAATTCCAGCTCAAAGTCACACGTGAGTTCAGCAATCCCAAACAATAATTACACAATGATTACTTGCATCCAGGAAAAGAAAAGTTTCCACCAAAAGGTTTTGTTTCATCCTTTTGATAAGCTATCTTTGTACATTTCCTCTCTTTTATTAGCTAAGCATTCCTAAACTGCTTAGAATCACAGAATCATAGAATCATGTAATCACCAAGGTTGGAAAAGTCCTCCAAGATCATCCAGTCCAACTGTTCACCTACCACTGATATCTCCCCACTAAACCGTGTCCCTCAGTACATCATCTACATGGTTCTTGAACACCTCCAGGAACCACCTCCCTGGGCAGCCCATTTCAGTGTCTGATCACTCTTTCGTTGAAGAAATTTTTCCTAATATCCATCCTGAACTTCCCCTGGTACAGCTTGAGGCCATTCTCTCTTGTCCTAGCACTAATTACCTGGGAGAAGAGGCCAATCTCCACCTCAACACAACCTCCTTTCAGGTAGATGTAGAGAGCAATAAGATCTCCCCTGAACTTCCTCCAGACCACACAATCCCAATTCCCTCAGCCACTCGCCATCAGACTTGTGCTCCAGACCCGTCACTGCTTTGCTGCCTGCCCTTCTCTGAACACGCTCCAGGGTCTCAGTGTCTTTCTTGTAACAAGGAGTCCAAAAGTAAGCATAGTATTTGAGGTGCGGTCTCACCAGAGCTGAGTACAGGGGAACAATCACCTCCCTGCTCCTCCTTGTATCAGTGACTGGGGTAACTTTAATTCTCCTGCAAATCTTACATTTACAACTTCATTTTTAATAGATTTTTTCACTGAGTCCTGCGTTTTGAGTGTTCTATACATGTGCACGTTTGTCTTTTATGTATAAAGTTGATTAAACTTTAAATCATTTAAGGAGCGTATTTGCATTTTACCCCCCGAACTCTTACACTTGATACATTTCGCATTTGAATTTACATCTATTCTGGCAAGAAATAGAATGCGTGCTTCAGAATTGTTTTCTAGTGTTTTCCATGCTCTTTACTTTTCTGTCACCACTATTATTTAGTAACTATTTTTAAGAAAAGGAATTGGATGCTTCTCTGTTGTTTATTTTCTCAGCTGCATCAATTATAAAAATCTTTGGCTTATTGTTCTTTGGAAGAGTGTGTTTCTACTTTATGAACTGTGCTATGCCATTCCTTTAGCCCAGAAGAAAAGGCTAATTATATTTAAAATCTGCTGACAACTTACAGATAATTCTCTTCTCTGTTCCTTACAATTCACCAAACAATCAGCATCTGAGGGCTGCTAACAACCACGTGAAAAAAAATCAAGTCAGCATTTTTTAAAGGTCAACATTTTTATGCATCTCAAATCAAAGCTGAGACTTTCCAATCTCCATGAGCGTCCTTCCAGCCAGAGAACCTGTGAAGCATATCCACCCCTCAGGGAAGAGCCTCTTTTGCCTGTAAGGCTGAAGAGACGCTGGACACCACAGCTGCATTTTCCATTGCACTGCTCAGCAGCTTCTATTCATATCCCTAGAAGCTGCTGCACATGGGCTATGTAGCACACATGGTTTGGTAAGTCTTGGTAAAGAATATCTAAACTAGATGGTCATTTGAAAAATCCTGAGGGCCTTTCTGGTCACATTCTTATCATACAAATTCTTCCACCATCCCAAATGATAATAATTTCCAGATGTGAAGATCATTTGTCAGTTATTTGGTCATACTGTAGCAGAGACAGCTCGTGTAACACTGTTTCCAGACTGACTTTGGAGGCAGGGGAATTAAGTAGATTGCTTTAGATTTCCTTCATCTCAGAAGTCATCCACGTACTCCTGGCACGATCCCTCTAGCTTGTGATTGATTAAACATATTTCAAACAGGCCTCTAGGCTTTTTCACCTAAACTACTGTTTTGGAAACATATAAATATTAGTAGAGCAAGCTACATGGAAGCTTTTGGTTGTTTGCTGTTCTGTCTTTCTCCTACTGATCAGAGAACACTATACAGAGCTTGAGAGAAATTATCTGTCCTGTGAGTGAACACTGAAAGGTGGAAACAGCAGTTAAGGAGAGTCAGTTACAGCACCCATGTAATCTACTCAAAAAATCATCATAGCCTGAAGGAAGGAAGTGAAAATTACCACAGGAAGACAAAGAGTCTCCTTTCTGCTACCTCCTCATCAGCCTTACACAGATCACTAGCTCTAGGCTGTAGCTTGTCATCATTATAATATATAAATGTATTTTATTAAAGTATCTACTATCTGACAAAAGGCTTCTAGACATGGACAGCTCAATTTCTGTATGTTCAGAGGTTTCCATGGTAACAGACAAATCCATGCCAAAACTCAACAGATCAATTAGAAATTAATTAGTTATTGAGTATCTGGTATTTGTATAAAGAGCTTCAAAAGAAATGGTGGATAACTCTCAATTATCCATTTTTACAGAAAGAATAAATGGAAAAGAGCTTAGCAGTATGCGTTCCCACACAGGATGTCACCTTGGTCTTAGACTCAGGAATAATAACTGTTCACGTATACACACGATCCCACCATCTTAAAAACAACCATCAAAATAGATCCAGAGAAGGCTGAATATCTGACAAACGTTAATTAACTTTCACTTAATCCTGAAAGCAACACAGATGCTCTTAATCTAACTGTGGCATGAAAAGCATTGCAAGGAGCTAAATACTTCATCTAGGAACTGGAGAACTTCCCCATAGTCTTAGTAGGTACAGGAAAGAAATTGTCAAAGCTACAGTAGAAAGCCTAGCAGCAACTCACTGTTGATGTAAACAGAACCAGACTGAGCTCTTTAACTTCCCATCCACACACTAGCAATAGCGTGTAATCAATCTGTCTGACTATTTAGGCTTTCTGATCTGGCCAGAGAACCTGCTGTGCTTCATGTACAATATAAGAACATCTGATGTTGGGCTGGATGATGACTGACAACACAAGGATATTACTAGTAATTTGTACATAATCTTTTCAGACATGCCTAAAATGATCAATGCCCTTTAGAAAGATCATGAAAGCAGAAATTTTGAGTGTGTTTTGTCAAAGTTTGCTCCACACTTACCTAAACCAAGCATACACAGTTTCTCTGGAGTCCTACCAGAAGGGAATTTTCTTTATTTCAAACAAAAATAAAAAGCCCTAATGAATTTCCAATTAATGCTGTTAAATCTGTCAGGCATCCAAAAGGATCTAGCACTAAATAATCAGAAAAACGTTATCATTTTCTCTTCTTCTTTATCCATTTCTAGATTTTATAGTCTGTCATAGCTCAGAGGAAAGGTACTGAACTTTCTCCTCTAAGCTTAAATCTTTACTGCTAAGAATCTCTGTCCCATTCTGTCTGTTATGACACTTGCTTTTGTTTATGAACCAGTTAGAAGATACCACAAATACTTACATCATGCAAGCATGAACGAAAGTATTTCCTCTACAGTGCTCTCAGATCATCACTATCTTCAGTGTGATCTGAAAAAGTGCATCTGATGAATGAATGCACTGAAGAAGATCCTAGTGTTTGAATTTCTTTTATCAGTGAATTCTTAAATCTCTAGCTACCTCACTATGAGATTGCCAAGTAACCTTGGAAGAGAAGACAGTAAAGACATAGAATGTCGCTGAAAGAATGTCGTTCTCTCCAAGTAGCTCTTTAGGGGTGATTATTTATCACTAAATCGTATGAAAATATTAAAAGGTTACTGAGTCAATAGAATGTAAGCATAGTAAGAAATTGAAACTGTAGAAAATGTAGATTTTGATTGTTCAGCAGGCCAAGTGCAATCTTACCACTACACTACAATCTCTTTTTTACATTTTTAGTTCACACTGCCTAGGAAAAAAAGTATTCTTCAAACAAAGACATTTACAAATTGCACTATGAGCCTAAATGTTCTCCCTAAAAATATATTCTCATATATTATTTGAAGTGCAGCATTTACACCACTGGCATCAGCTATTAATTTTTCGCTTGCCCTGTGGCAGCACATCAAGGGACTGAAGCCACCACTGATTCATAGCATTCAGCTCTGTTCAAGCCTGAATAAAATTGCAGCACATGCCCCAAAGGCTGTAAAGGCTAAAGCTTGTGGTTTTTTCCACTGATTTCAGTGATCTGTGCAGCAGATCCTTGCACTTCTGTTCAAATAAATTAGGTTTTTATCAGCACGGGGCAAGGATCTGATTGACCAAAATGACTGGAGAGATTAAGAGGAATAAGAGTTTCATTTATCTGAACGTTTGATCCCCACCACACATTTTAAAGTGCTATTCTGCTCCCTTATCGTGATTGCATTATAGACAGCTATTATTGACTGATGCAGCAATAGCTTGGTGATCTAGTCAAAACAGAGTTACTACTGCAAGATACTAAGCACTGTGCAGACTAAAAGGACTGCCCTATATTACAAAGTTATAACCTGTTCAGGTTACAGTGGCACTGTGTAAGTTTTCAGTGAGAGAGTAAAACATAATCAAGATCTTAAAAGTGACCCTGATCTGAAAGCATGACTCTTAGCAAATTAGCTGATTCGTACAGTGAACAGATCGGCTCACTGTAAGCTATTCTTGAAGAAAAATTATCCAAGATCCCTGTTTGTTTGTTTTTTTTAACAAGCACCAACAGTTTGTGAGTTAAAAAACATTCACGTGGAGACAGAAAAAATTCCATCCAGTCTAAGGGATGGAACTTAGTTCATTCACCCATGTGAGGGAAAAATAGAACAGTGAAGGGGAACATTCAGTGTCAATAAAATAAAGGTCCTTTTAATAGAGAAAAGCTGGAGGGGTTAAGTCTGAGATCACACGTGCTGAAGTTAAGAAATAAAGCTGTTATCACAGGAATAACATTACAATGGGAGCTTAGCAATGCAGATGAAAGACAATAGAAAAAACTGATTCAGTTGTGATTTTTGTACATACTCTTTCAAGAAAACATTCAAGAAATGAAAGCCCAAACCTAAAAGTCCTCCAAAAAGAACCAACTATTTTGAGCAGGTTTTGCCTAACAGAATATGTACTGGTGGAATATCTAGGGCAGGGAAACCTTTAGAAGAATCATTAAATTGAAAGCTGAAATAAAAAGGAAGGAAAAAAAAGAGGAAAAGACTGCAAACCAACAATTGGAGCTATTTGCTCTACAATGACCCCCAAGATCTGCTTCAAAAAAGCCCTGAACTGTATACCCCACAGGTCAATTAGCCAGTCACCTGCTGAACTCTGCCTATCATTACCAAAACCAGCTCAAGAGTCAGCAGTGTCACAACTGGATTTTCTCTTCTGAGTATGTGATTTGAGAGAAAAAAAAAAAAATTATTTTCCTAACAATAAGCTAGTTCTCACCTTGGATGCAACTTGGCCCTTCAATAATTTACATTCATATCATAAGGAACTGCACAAGACCTTCAATTAAATAGTAGTGTGCACTTCCTTAGCCTGAAATCGTGCTGAGGAATAAAACTGAATCCGAACTTATACACGGCCGCGTGCAAAGGGAAAACAAAGTAACTGAATTTGGGGAGTGCAGTATGACAGCTAAGGCAGCAATGTCATTTCAGACCCAGAGTCTACAAGGGTAGAGGTCAGGCACTGGGCAGTTTTCTCATCCCAAAGGTGAAAATGCCTGAAAATTTATAATGGATTGAAGAGCTCAGAGTGAGTAAAGCCAGAGAAGTACAGAAGCTGCTGGGTGCTGCTGAACCTGGCAGCGCAATGCATGCTAGGTTGCCTCATCTTCATGCCCTGGGTCCACCTGGTGGCAAGGCTGAGCTTGAATTCCCAGTGAGTACATGCACAGAACCATGTAACACCCACATTCATGTGCATATTGGTTGTAAGTATTCTACCTGCGATCACCTGTGTTTGCCTGCTGACAGCACTTTGTGTTCACAAAAGAACTCAGTGCTTTTTTAGAAAACCACTAGTATTGCACTGGCAGAAGGGAAAAAGAGCAGATGGAAGAATTTCATTGCACTGATGTGCCCAGAAAATCTGGAGTGGAGTGTACAAGCAGAACAGCGTTGGTACCTTCTGGAAAGGAGCAGTGACACAGGCAAGATGCAGGGTTTCATGTCTATGATGGTGGTTTAATAAAACACAGATACCACAACCACTCCAGTGTAAGAGTAGTAATTACTCATTAAATTTACAAATTCCTATGTAAACCCCAAGAGCAGGCTCAACTCAGACTAGGATGAGGAGGGCAAGTGCTCTCAGAGACATCTGGTGACTGTGTATGTCTTGACCACTGATTTTTTGAGTCGTGCAGCAGCATCTTTGTAGAGAACTACCTGTGGTTTTCTTCTGGCTGGACTTTCAGGGACTGCAGGGCTACCTCCTGACAGGTACACAGGGCACACAGCGCAGAGAGCATACCTCAGTGAAATTATGTGTAACACTAACCACAAAACAAATCAACGGAATACCTAATAAAGAAACTGTAATCCCAGTTACCGCAGCAAACTGGCATCCAGGTTTCTTCACTGCTCCAGGCTGGTCACATCCTCTAAGACACATAGGAATCAAAACTGCCCTTTTCATTAGATTTGCCCCCCAAAAAACACAGAAGAGGCTATACTGCCCAGCATCTTGATTAACAAATGAGTCACTGCACGGAAAAGGCCAATTTAGAACAGCAGCCTGGCATCCATTTCTTCTAACATAGTAATCACTTTTGGAGGACAGCAGAACCTTGTATGTCTCATGGAAGTTTCAACTTCCAAGTAAATATGATCCTAAAATACCAGAATCACAAAAAATACTGCTGAGGAAAACACAAAAAAAAGTCACCATGTCATAGTATGTAATCATCAGTTTGTGCAAAGTTCATTGACTTGTACAAAACGAAGAAATGTTATTCCCTGGTGAGATGTTAAAGTGGTACACATCTATTTATGGCATACACGCACACACATACAAAAAGAAATACTGTCAATCTGTACAGAGCAAATTTCATCTTATTCTTCAGTAATTCTGAGTATTTTTGGTTACAGAAAACAGAAATAGACTGCAAACTAATTAACCAACTGACTCGTTCCTCTCATTCAAAATGTTGCCATCTTTTGGAAATAGTAGAGGACAAAAAGGGTCATCCCATATAACAGAACTCAGCATGCTGTACATATTCTGGGATGTATTTTGGTTGCCTTGGGTGGTCTTTTAAAATAAATTCCTGGAAATGCAATATATGCAACTAATCTTCAATCTCAGAATGTTTGTGCTTATTTATGCAAATATTTCATCCTCTGTTAAATAAAACATAAACTGATACTGCACTGGCTGTCCTAAGCACTTCATTAAACATACTCTTGGTCATCTTTAACGTGGTAGAAATTATTTGCAATAGGACCAGTTGAGTTAGCATCTATTCACTCTGATTTTGCAGTCACCACCATCCAAGCTGTGCAAATAAGTTTCAGTTTGATGATCACACATAAAAATGGGAGGAAAAAATGGGCTACAACAAAGTTACTTGTGAACAGATTTTGGAAAAGTTTTAGTTGAAAGAATAAAATTTCAGTTCCAAAATTCAGTATTGAAATATCAACTTAAAACAGTCCTGTAAATATTTAATTCTTCATAATTGATTACTAATGTATACAAAATTGGCAACATCATTTTTATTCAGTTCAGTAAACCAGTACTTTTCATTTTTCCCCATGACTGTCATCCAGCTAAAAGTCACAACTCTAATAACAGACTTTCAGGTACCCAGGAAAAAAATTCAGATTTCTTTCTCTGGATTCAAAAGAAATCCTTCTGCTGTGAACTGCAGTCCTCCACCTTGGAGGGGAGTATTTGTAGATGTACCAGTACTATAGCCAAAGAAAAGGTCTGTGTCACCCAAAAGTTATGGATGTACTTATCAGGATAAAATGAATATTATCTTGCCTTGAACTCCAATATAAACGTACTAAAAAAAATAGTGTGCACATTTATGGTTAATACTGTGAGCCAGGCACAGTTTTAGATGAGAAGTGAGCAGTGTGATCATCCAAAAGGCAAAGGTGAGCTAAGTTGAACAGGGGAGGCATCCAAGTAAGGAAAGTGGCAGGAGAGGACAAGATTAACTACAAGGCTTTGCAAATAGGCAAGGCAGAACATCCTTCCACATACAAAGTAGGAATACAGAAGAAATAAAAATTAACAAAACAGCAAGCAGAAGAGACATCTATCCACCCTTTTTTTTCCTTTTTGTTTTGGAAAGGGAAAGCAGTAACATAAATATTGGCAACAGCAAGGTGAACCTGAGCAGAAAGAAAACAAAAATTTGTTTGGTTCTTATTTTTCTCACTGAGGATCTCTTCAGCCTGCGCACCCTGATGTCAGGACAAGAAACCACCACTGGTTCTGGACAAAAGGCATCAGACTCATGGTGCTATAAAACCCAAAGCTATTTTAGAGTACAGTTGCTTAAGATTAATAGTTTTGAATGTGCACCACTGTAAGAACTGCCCATCAGAAACAAGTGCATTTTAATGAGTTAGTCTAACAAAATTTGAACCTGGCCTGATCTGGAAGTCTTTTAAACTGTCTCACCATAACAAATCCTGATTTCCTGAATTGGATATATATATATATATATGTATATATATATGCACATATATTCTGTAGCAGATGTAATAGTATAACTAGGAACAAGCAGCTTTGAGCAGGTACAGGATATTCCGAGAAAAGAACAAAGTCTACACTGGCTTCCCACAAAATCAGAAAATCCAGAATTTTAGGCAAGTTGAAGAAGGTAACCCTCTACTGTTACTAGGACATTAGTACTTACTGTATATGGTAAACCACCACTTAATAAAAAGTGTGCTTCAAAATTATGATTCTTCTCTGTTGTATCAATTCATTCATTTCTTCATAGCAGTGCTCCCACAGAATGACTGTGGGAGCTGATTCAAGGAGCAACTGAAAAAGCAGAACAGCTACAACACCATGCAAGGACAGCTTTGGAAGTAGCAATAGGGTCATGATCTTCCCATCTACTTTTGTTCTTGCTGCTCAAACCAAACTGACATAAACACTTCTTTTCTTACAAAAAAAAATGTAAGCCACCAAGTGTTATATGAAAAGGAGAAGAGGCCTCTGAAGAGAAATGTAAAAATCAGACAAGAGTTTCTAGAAGGGTCAAGAAATGAGGCAAAAGGCATGCATTATGAAGCAGAGTTTGTAGCAGTGCTATTAGCTTAAGAATTTCAAGAAAATGTTGTGTAGGAAAAGTACAGCTGGCAAAGAGGAGTAGCAAACTTCCATCAATGGCTCTACCTAGAAAAAGATGCTTTTCTCCAAGGACAATAGTTCCTTTTGTGGACTGCAGACCCACAGCCGTGGCAAAACCCTCTACACCATGCTGTGTTCATTTCATAGATTCACACCTGACAGCTAAAGTTGGTAGGAACTTGCTATTATTCATGTGTTTGAAACTCTCCAAGGATCACAATTCTCTGTTCTGTTTCTGATCGCACACAAGGTTTAAACTCGTCCTCAATGGAACAGAAAATGGAGACAGTAATTCACTTCTTGACTGTTTACAGTTTAAAAAGTTTTGGTTTCCATGTAATGCCTAATGCATACTTATTGTCCTCCTCCTCCCAGTAGATCTTGATTCTGTACTCTTTGTAATAACTGTTTCCTCTAGTGCCTTAATACACTGACACTGTGATCCTTCTAGTATTATATAGAACTAAAAGCTGCTGTTGATTTAGAATGATTCGTGAAATCAAAGAAACCAGACATAAATTTCTTAAGACCACATGCACAGTTAAAACTGGACAAGAAATGCAAAGGTTCCAAGTACATGTCTTTTCTAATATTTTGGTGTGCAAGTCAATTAGATTGTAAGTAAATCATGATTTAAAGAAGACAAATAGCTTCTAGTGGTAGTGCTCCCAAGCAGGTGGGATGTGCTTTTCAGAAACAGAAGCTTTAGGAATTCACCCACCACATTTTCCATCACATTTAACAAATTTTAATAAACTTTGAATTAGGCAAGCCAAAATTTACAAATAAAAGCTTCTCTGAACTGCGTTTGGTCATCTTTCACACCATAGTTAGATCAATCACTTTTGCTGCGTGTAGTTTGTAATACTCTATTAGCATTTCCTTAGGATGTGTAATTCTCTCATGGATCATGACTATCCCTTATAAAAAAAAAATTAAAAAGTTAAAAAATGACAGTATTTCTCCCCCAGAATCATTTCTCACTTACTTGAAATATTGAGGACCAGAGACTTTGAAGTTGTCAAGTGGATTTACTACAGTTTGTGATTTGGTCGTAACAGTAATAATCAGGTGCAGACTGTGAACCTGTAATAAAAACAGAATCAGAACTATCTCAATATGTTCTCCTCCATTTATCAAGCAGTAAGCACATTCTCTCATTTCAGATGCCATAGGAAATAACCATTTGAAATAAAAGGTCTGTCATTACCCAAGCAGATAACACATTAGGTTTCTTAACATCACAGCATATAGCATAACATCATAGCATATCCCAGGTTGGAAGGGACCCAAAAGGATCATTGAGTCCAACCCACAACTCCACGCAGCACCACCCAAACCCAAACCCTGTGTCTGAGAGCGGTGCCCAAACGCTCCCTGAGCTCCAGCAGCTCTGGGCTGTGCCTGCTGCCCTGGGGAGCTGTGCCATGCCCACCGCCCTCTGGGGCACAGCCTTTCCCTAACCCCCACCTGACTCTCCCCTGATGCAGCTCCATGCCATTCCCTCAGGTCCCATCACTGTCACCAGAGAGCAGAGGTTTGTCCCAACTTTTCAGAGGAAATTCTCTGGATGCTTAGGTCCTATCTATTTCTCCCCGACCTGTGCATCTGAGCATACCCAAACCCCATCCAACTTCAGGGAGACCCCTGGCAGTCCCTCACCAGCAGGAAGGACTTCTGTGGTGACAGAATGGCATAGCTGTAGCCTAAACAGACTGTCCAGAAATATACTACATAACCTTCCTGTTCACCTTGTATTGAGCAGAGAAATTATTTGCTGTCTATGAATTTCACTCAACATTCAGCACACACATTTACATTAAGGAGAGAAATCTCATCCTGGCACACTCCCCTTACTGGCTGAGTATAAACCAAGTGAATACAGATTCCTTTTTAAGCAAGACCTTGCCTTAGAACAGCACACAGTGTGTAGGGCATGTAATCTACAAGAGGAAGCTTCAGTGAATTTTCAATAAGAAGTGGAGTTCAAGCAAGTATGTCTTCTTTAACAAAGCCTAATGTGAGACGACTGTTTCTCAGCAACAACTATGTACTTCAGTAAGAGGTACCAAGAGTTCTTCCCTAACCTTTTCCACATGTCAGTTTCCTTCTTTGTAAATGACTCCAATACACACTCCCTAAATGTGACCAAATAATGGAAGAAATAATTTCATTCGTTGTTGCTAGCAAATACTCTATTTGTTAATGCTGTTAAACTGCTTTTAAATTGCTAAATCCCACTGCTATGAAAGAGAGCTAGCAATCACAATAAGCTTTCATATGCACACACCTATTTTGTAAATCGGAACTCCAAAACTGACTCTTGTTGGAAACAGGAAGAGAAAGTAATAAACACCAGTACATACGTGCAAACCCCCCAAAGAAGAGGTTAGCCTGTGAAAGCATTTTCACTGAACTCCTTATGATCAAGATGGCAACAGCAACACAGTCTGAGCCACGAATACTACCAGTCATGCAAGCACTTCATGTGCCATTAATACATGACCAGACACAGAAAACCTCCCTTACTTGTCTCCCTAAACTATTTAATATTACCCTATAATAGCAATGAACATGGGAGAAATATTCTGAAATCACTGATTTTGTGTACTTTAATAGCATCACTGAGAGCTGCCTAATGGAAGCATATCCTGGAGTGACATAACTCCATTACCAAGATTCATTAATAACCTTTATATATCACATAAACCTTTAATGTGATATTCTTCTAAGTCGTATTTTCTTGTCTATAAAAATTTCAAGTTATAACTGATAGATTAGTAAACATTTTCTTCTCATTCATTCTTTGAGCAGTCACAATGAATTCCAATAGTTGAAGTAACACAGCAGCAAAAATGGCACCTCTCGTCTTTAATACACACGTAGTTGGGAACTAAAATAAACAGATGGCCTCAAATTTTTGAACACTATTAGTTCTGCAGAAGAGTTTAGATTTTGCAGAAACAGGAGTCTAAGTGAAAGTCACCTAAGACAGGAGATAAATATAAGTATTTGCTGCTATATATAAATACAAACAGCTTAACAGAAAAACAGACAAATTAGAAAGCTTGGCATCAAGAGATGTTTTATGTAAAGCAGAGATTTCCAACTGCAGCACTACAGTAATTCATAGAGTTATTTTTTGATGGTTTTTGTTTGTTTGTTTGTTTTTAAGACAGATAGATCAGGTAATGAAAGAGCTACTTCAAAAACTAGGCATCCTGTTAGGCAGCCCACCCAATGGAGGTGCTCGAGATGAGAAAGTGCACTTCCTGTGAAGTCAGAGAACATGTCGGAAGGGTGAATCACAGTGCAGAAAATAGCAGCATCTGTCCACTGACTGCTTCTGAGGCTCTGAATACGCAGTTTATTCAGAAGTGATCCAGAAGGCTGTATTTTCAAAGAAACTCGCAGTCTGTGGAGTTTAAAATACAGGACTTCCATCAGGTTCTTCAATATCTTTGAAAAATAGGGCCTTCAGCAAAAACAAAGCTCATGGAAATTAAATATTTAATTTTTTCAGCTTCAATTCAAAGATGTTGCAGATACATAACAGAGAATCCTTTCTGAAGTGCATTTTGCACAGCCAACAAAATGTCTTTATAACTAAAAGGGGGATATTGGCCAAGGAAAATAGATTAGGGTTCATCAAATGAAAGAAATGCAAACTGTCATTTTATCCATTCTGTAAGAGCTGGCTAAAAATTTCACTGAACCTGCTGTATCAGAAAAAAATTTCACTGAACCGGCTGTATCAGAAAATTTAGTTTGGAAAAAATCAAGCTGTTCCCTGGGACTGCTCTGTCATGAGATATTGCCAGTAGGTTGAGCCAACTTTATCTCATAACAAAGTATTCCCTTCTAAATGCTTTGACAACAGGTATGGAAGAGAGATTGGAAACAATGCTTTGAGAGAGACATTTTGAGTTTCTTACCCCTTGAAATCATTGAGTTATAGAAATGTCACTGCACAATACATTTCAAAGTTTCTTATATTTCAAAGCCTGATGACAAATAATTCTTTGATTTCCAGAAGCTGCTCTATGCTCTGAAGCCTGTTGCTTTTTTTTTTTTTTTTCTGAAACAACTGGTTTACTCAAGGAAGAAGGGGCCAGCAAACCAAAACCCAAAATGTTTGCATGTGGCATTATGCCATTATAGGCTTACCATCTAGTTGCTTTAATGAAGGGAAACCTATATGAGCTACTTTTGCAACTTACAGCAGGAGAAGCCCATGAGGAAAGAGGTAATTTATTTGGCAGATAAGTAGTTTATAGATTTACTCAAACATTACCTAAACAATACTCATAACTGTTTGGATGAGGAACCTGTGCTAGTACTAGCAGGTCTCTTCTTCCTCGGTATAAACAGTGACCTTTGAATTCATTGTTCTATTTCACTAGACATCTTCTCAAAGTGTCAAGCGAACTACAAAATGTTTTTATTTATATGCACAAGTCTTTCCCTTAAATCTCAGTATTGAGCAAAGAGCCTCTTTCTTTAGTAAAATAAATCAGAAGTTGACTGTGAACTGAATGAGTAAAATAAGGTCTACCTTGGCCATATTCTCCTCTAAACCACTGCTGTCACAAGAGACACACAGCATCTTTCTTCACTCCCCACACAGCTCTGAGATACGATTAACCCTCTACACTCGTAAGCTGAGAGGACTCAACACCTGTGATATGAGTTGCATTTGTCATGGGATCTAAGAATAGCCATGTTACACAGGGGTGACTCTGTGCTCTGCAGATCACTGCTAGAAGACATCAGACATTTCACTTCGCACATGGAGGCCAAGCTTAGCCTGCTCAATAAAAAAAAAAAAAACAGGAGCTCATCAAGATGCTGTCCCACCAGTCTCTTGTTGCGGTGAGGAATGAGCAGGATTCAGGAAGGGAATCTCAAACCTTCGGATTTCAGGAGTATCCTATCTTTTTAAGCATCTTCATCTTTCTCTTTCTCTACACTCCCCCATGTGGCTAGCACTGTTCACTGCATGATGGGTTGAGTAAATTTAAATTCCCAACTGAGAGAGCATAATATTGCAATGCCAGTCATAGAAACTCCACTCTTGAAAGCTAATAAAATGCCCATCCTGGAGCCTCTCTTTGGAGGCTCAGAGTCCTATGACAAAGTCAGAGAGGAAAAAAACTGTCAAGAAGTCAGTAATTGTAACTCCTCAGAGCTTGTGATTTTGTACATTGTACTAAATTCCTCTGAGTTTTGTTCCATTGTTTGTTTTTTTTTCATCACTCCACTCCTCCCCTCTGTATTAAACCCAAGTGCTTAATAAACAGCTGAAATTTCAGACCCACCTGATGGTTGGGTAAGTCAGGTTACTGCTTTAAGACCACAGCTCCAAATTCAAACACATCTTGAAAGAGGCTTCACTGCTGCTGTTCTGAAGCAATGAAGAACCTCCTCTGCCCTTAAATCCAATCATCCACATCAAATCTACTCTCAGTCTTCCATGGACAGAATTCAGCTCTCCTGAGAAGTGCAGCAGAAGGTATCAGCACCAGAGCCCACATGAGAAATGCTCTGAGGGGATCTCACTGCCTCTGCAACTTTCTCGAGTCCAGCTTCTTAATTTAGTCTCCTAAATTAAAAGTCTAAAAATAATCTGACATGAACTCTTTGACACAGCTACTTCCCTTCCTCATCTTTTCCCCTTTAGCCTCACTGGATTTAACATGTTATGGCTGGTCACATCTATAATCCCAAGGACAGAATCTTTTAACACTTCACCTCACAAATCAGGATTTCCTGCAGCGATACTTCACTTTGCCACTTAAAAAAGAAATCTTCCCATTTTATGCACAGTAACTATTCAAATTAAGATTAAATTGGAAGCATTACTTATGTAGTTTATAAAGTAGGCTCTCTGTAATACTTCTTGAAACCAGTTCAATTGAAAAAATTCTCTCAAATGTGATAGAAGACATTAGTTGTATTCTTCTCCAGCTACAGAGAATCTACCTACAAGCAGGTTAGCATCTCCTTCTTCCTCTACAGACAAATCTGACCTATTCGAGTTGCAAGCTGCTTTTGACCAGAGAAGTTTTTTCCAACATTGTTTTGCATCCATTTGACTCTATAAATAGGAAATATCTTGTCAGTTCCCGAAGAGGAAAAAACTATTTTGTATAAAGAAGCACCTCAAGGAAGGCATGAATAATTTATCATTCTACTGAAAGTTTAAGCTTTTCTACAGGGTTAAATGTTGTTGCTGAGCTCGATATTTCAAAGCTGTGTATCTATTTTCTACTACATTGTCTCCTGATGTTAAATACTCCTATTTCTTCCAAACAGTACCAAAGATACAAATCCTTTTAGAAAAAGGAAGTTGGAAACATGATGTTAAGTCACATGTGTTTAGATTATTTAAAGCCACAATATCTAGGAAACCAGTCAAGAGCCTGTATATGCAACGACTAATATATTTTTTTAATTAAATGTAAGACAAATTTGAAGTTACCTGCTTTGAATACTGCATAGTAGTTTGATATGCACCATAAAATAATGGAGTTTAGGATTCCATAACTGCATAAATGTCTAACACTGAGAAATCTAATACTTCAAATCCACTGCTCTAATGTAAATGAATACTGAAGGATGTGGAAATATCACAGCTAATGCTAAGCTGTAACAGCCAGTGCAATACTATCATCTCCAGCATTTAATCCTTTAAAATAACCTAAAATCTCTTTTAAAAATGTCCTTGTTCTATATTAGAAGTACTTTTCTAACCATTGTAGCATGATCATTAAAATACAGGGTAAAGTAGAGAGCACTGCTTTTTAACAGTTTAGAGGAATAAGAATTGGTGATTAAGCACAAGAAATGGTAATGCCAGAATATTAAAAAAATATTCTTTATTTTAAGAACGCGGCATGGTAATTATATCACTTTTCTTATGGGGAAAAATAATTGAACAAACAATGAACCCTTCAATGATTACAACTCATCACTAATAGGACTTCTGTTCTCAGACAAATAAGGGCAATTTTGCAGGATGCTCCAATACTGTTTTCATCAGCTTAGTGACTATTCAGAGGGAGAAAGACTATGTGCATCTACTTCAGATTCATAATAAGACAATAGCTATTAGAGAGGTCTTCTGCTTCCAGAATTCAGAGACCTGTAATCAGTCCACCAGTATTTTTTTCATATATACATTAAGCTACTTAACTGCACCACTTTTCTTCATACAAATAAATGCTGGTCTAGACTTTTCTCTTTTTCTTTAAATACGTACTTTCTAACTTTTCAGGGTAAATAAAAAAAGTCTTGCTTCATTTCAGTGAGACGTTCCAGTCAAATCACCAGGTCTAGCTAGAAAAAATTTCCATAGCATAAAGTGTTTCACATTCCAAGAATTAGTTTTTTTCACATTCGAATGAAATCCAGAGGTTCATATTCTTACTAAAGCAAATTAAACACAAACAGGCTGGCACACCTGCAAGGTTTTGCATTGTTAATAGAATCACAAGTTTAAATTTTCAAAAGCCTAAGATTCAAGAAATAAATGAACTAGCCTGTTCATTCCAATGGTTACAACATGTTCTCAGCAGCAGTCATTCTCCAGGTTCCATGTCCACACAGACTGTGTTTAGACAGAGTGATCATTATGAAGATTACAGTAGTACCCTGCCATGCTTTCACAATGACAGAAAATTATTAGATAAAGAACAATCACTGTGGTCTGCTAATGAGAATAAATTGAAAGAGTGGGAAAGGCAGGTTTACTTCACAAAAGTCTGGAGGATTTTTGGCAAAATGCAATACCTCCATTGAGTCGCTCCCTGTCGCCCACACACAGTTACCAAAACAAAGCTCTCAGTTTATCATTAGTGCAAAACTGCATAATGTTATTACTGCTTCTGCTATGAGACAGAGCACCAGTAAAGCAAAATCTAACAGAGGGTACTAAGAAAAACTGTTAGCATTCTGGGGAGAAGTGCTATGAAATGGGGAATAGTATCTGTAGTTGACAGTGTGTAGGACTGAGCAGTGACTACGTACTCAACAGAAGAGGAGAACTATTCCTATTTATGAATAAAACAACTTCTGATTGAGAAAAAATACAAATGTGACAAAAATTAAAGAGAACACTATGGATTCAGAAAGGTAATTTATGAAAATTTTAGTTTATAAACAAATTTATTTATGGACCTTTTAAAGTATCACTAAGAAGAGAATTTATTTTCACAAAATAAAATAGATGAAAACTATTAACAGTGAGTTTTCCTTTAAAGTTACATTTTAAATAAGCATAGAAACGTACACTCTATAAACCTACAGAAAGAAAGCTCAATCTAAAACAAAGCGTTTTGAAAGGCTTGATGCTGTCCATAAACAGCAAATACTTAAGAGGAGGCTGATGTTTCTAATGACTGTAATAGTAAATCACTGTCTCTGCTTTTGTTTGTTCTTTCTCAGTATCCAGAAGATGAGATTTGTTCACCTCCCAGTGCTAGCTCAATGTCCATTACAAGTTAGGGGCCACACTACACAGGAACTGCTACAGAAGCATATTCACGGCACAGCTCCTTTTTGGCACAAAAGCCTGCAAATCGTTTCCACAGAAAGCATAGCAGTTCCAGCACTGCATACAGTCCCTTGGATTACCAGTGTGCCACATGACACCTAATTCTGTCATTTTCCTAATATTTCCTGACATTCAGTGTAACCCACTCTGCATCTCATCAGTTTATCCAATGATACTATAGAGACACTGTACTCAGAGCCCATTTCACTTACTGCTAGGCTTTTCACTTTGTCAGCAGTCCAGTTCCTACTCCCCTTCTCCTTGCACCATTTTCTGTTTCAACTGACTTCCATTTCCAGCAGAAGAGGTATGTTCTACCAGCCTTAGTGCCCAGCGCTCCACACTGCTGGCTACACTGGCATAAACAGCCAGAGCAAGCACTCTGGGCCACATCTTTATCTCTCTCAGATATAAATCTCCATGCTTCCACTGGCTTCAGCATAACTAGAGATTTATGTATGCTCAGAGCATGTGTACATGAGTTTCAGTGCTCTTTAAGTACAATCTAGCAGCATGGATCTGTGTCCATTTAGATCTGTGGCACACTAATGGGTGAGGTGTCAAGCTTTAAATACAAGTAAAACAGATTATCCAAAATACGTGTTCACTTCTCAGCTCATTTGACCATTCACGAATTGCCACCAAGTGACTTTTATGGTACCAGGGATATTTTTAACACAAAAAGTATGTGCTTTACACAGCATATTTGCCAGATAATAGCAAATAAACTGTGCACATGAATATATCACACTAATGTCCTTATTTTTTTGTGACAAATAGAACAAAATATGCAAAATGCATGAAATGTGGCTGAGAAAAGATTTTTTCTTCTAGTACAGAATTTTTCTCCTGATCTAAGATTACTGTTATAAGAACAGATGTTATTTTGGGGGGATTATGCAAGGCTGGTGAGTGGAACTGCAGTTAGCCCTCATCCATACCTGGAGGAAGCTGGAATGAATCACAGGAGGACCTGAATTGTCTGGGTGTCAGTGTAAGTAAACTGCTACTCAGCTATCCAGCTTCTGCAGAGCTACTTAAGGAATGCAAATAAGCAAAGGAGCAATATTAGAAAAGACTTATCTGGAATCTGAAGTGTGGGAAATACAATGCAGGGAGAGTAGCTTTCTTATTTATCAATCTCCTATCAGATTACAAGAGCTGCAAACATCTCATATTAAAAAAATAAAAAAAATAAATCCACCATGTTATCCAGGTAAATTTAAGAAGTAGCATTATGAACAGTGAAAGAAACAAAGGTTATTCAAATGCCAGGAACTAGAACAGAACAGGTCCTGTGCATTAATAATGATAAAATACTTGATAGAATGGCAGAAAAGACATCACAGAAAATCAATGAAAAATAACTTTTCAGCTCTCTGCATTTCAAACCCTCTTCTCTTGGATACTTTGCTACAATTGCTAGTGAAATTACTACTGTTTTAAGGACTGTTTTTCTTACAAAGTCTCCATAGAAGTTACAGGTGACCAAACTGTGAAATAAAAACAGCAGCAACAGTTCAGAATCGGCAGAAAGTTAGGCCCATCTTGCCATGAGGAAAATAAAACCCAAAGTCATAACAGCTGGAAAAACAGATTTCTCATCTGTTTCTCATCTTTGAGAAGATTGAGAAAAGGGCTAAAGACATGTGTGATAAGTACATAAAACTCTTCTCCCAAACGTCCTCCAACTTTGAACACAAACTGGACTTACATGATAAGTAACACACTTTTCTTCCTTCCCCTTCAATTTTTGATTATTTAAGATGCATAAAAATACTTAAGAGGTAAATACCCAGAAATGCCCAAATGCACATTGATGTAACCTACTACAAGGAACAGGCTAACACAAGGAACAAGCTCCTACGAGGACAGGCTGAGAGACTGGAGCTCCTCAGCCTGGAGAAGAGAAGGCTCCAGGGGGACCAGATAGTGGCCTTCCATTACCTGAAGGGGACCAAGAGGGGAGGGACTTCTTAAAAGGGCATGTAACAACAGGACAACAGGAAATGGCTTTAAGCTGGAAGAGGGGAGATTTAGACTAGATGTCAGGAAGAAATTCTTTACTGGTGGTGAGACACTGGAACAGGTTGCCTAGAGACGTTGTCGATGCCCTCTCCCTGGAAGCATTCAAGGCCAGGCTGGATGGGGCTTTGAGCAACCTGGTCTAGAGGGAGGTGTCCGTGCCTATAGCAGGGCGGTTGGAACTAGACGATCTTAAATGTCTCTACCAACCCAAACTATTCTATGATTCTGTGAATTCAGGCAACTTAAAGACCTGCAACCCTTTAAAGCAATGAGTCTGAAGACAAACGTGATGGTCGTAGTGAAGTACAAAGTCTATCGATCTTTGTAAGTGCAGCAGGGGAGACCGTGCTGGCACTGCCTGCTCTCAGCACATTGTCCCCAACATTTCAGACCGCTCAAGTTAGCCAGTGACCAACACAATGCTGTGAAACACCTGTCGGAAATTTTTAAAGGTATCTTCTGGTTGCTTAGCAGTGTGCTGTGTGGCAAATTGACTCACATTTTATGTGGAACTAAATTCCGAGAAACAATTTTGGGCTCAGAAATACCATGCTAATTGCTAGGTTCAACTCCTCTTAGTGCCAAACAAAGAATCTCTCTATTGACATTATGGACTTTTTTTAAAGTAATCCATTAGTTCTTCAGTTCCTGATGAATGCTTTTCTCATACCGCCATCTATGTTAATAGCTCTAATTGACTCAATCAGAAGTACTCCTTAACATAGTAAAAACATTCCTTTGTTCCTCCACAGCAAAGCCAATCAAAACTGAGCTTCTTTTGTCAGTTTATGCATATTTTTTTTTGTTTGGATTTAACATCACATATAATTACAACAGATTCAATACACTTGCAAAACATTTCCACCAGAGATTCATTTAAATGTATGCTAAGAATCACAGCATTATTCACTGCAGGCTTCAATTTAACATATGCTACATAAAACTTCTTTTCCTTCCTTCATGTTTCCCCAACTCTGATTTCAGTTATTCTTCATTCAAATGAGCAGACATAACTAAGACTGCATTTCCAGAGTTTATTTTGAAATAAAACTTCTATATGAAAAACAAGCAGGTACAAAGCACTACATATTCAGCCCATTTAACCGGAGGGTGACAGACTCAGTATTACAGAGAACCATGGTTGTGACTTCTGATACAGCAGTCCCCTTTCGTACCATGACAGAGGCACAGTCCCATTACTGGATGAAAGAAGAATCTGAGTGTATATGAACCCACATTACACAGGCAAATCAACATGGCACGAGTCACTGTAGTTCAGATGTTTTCGAACTCTTTGTTGTTTGACCCAGTAGCAAAAAGGAGGCTCCTCACTACTTACAATGGGATATTATTTCCATTAATGACAGAGAGGTTGTTTGCTTTCCATTTACAACGACAGAAGTTGGACGATGACAAGTCCCCAACACCTTTCAGTTTCCTGTGTTTAAGCCTGATCATGCACAAACCGTGTAGAAATCTTCTGATAGTGAAAGGATGCTGCTCAGCAACTAGTAGCAGCAGAAAGGTCTCCCACATGAACAAGCAGAACAAGGTTCTGAGTTCATACACAAGATCCAAAGAACCCTTCTCTGTACCTGAGGAATACGTTCCTCAAATCTCAATCTGTCCTACCATTAAGAGATAAGGCTGACATAGCCAGTAGATGTGTATTAGTATCATTACTGCAATTTCTGCCCTTAGTTTGTTTCTTGTCTTATCTTACATACCTGTCTTATCATCCAAGATAAGAATAACAACTTCCCATCTCGGCTAGACTCAAGTGAACCATCACAGAACAAACAGAAGTCACCTACCTGGCCCCAAAGCCCTCTTCATTGTCTTAACAATGGAGGTAACTCTCAAAGTAAATAAAGCATGAGAAGCTAATGCCCCACTCAGTCACCAGCTGCCTTCCAAACATACACTAAATATGCTGAGTCCTTGTTAACAGCAATAATTAGATTGATTAAAATTATCTTGATTTTCTGTGATCTAACTTCTACAGCATGCAAAATATTCTTTCCTCCACACTGGACTCCAGGCACCAACCTGCGTGCCCACACATGCACTTCCAAGTCTTCCAATGCCTACCTCAAGAGATAAGTGAGTTGCCTGATTTTCCATAGTTCACATTTCTGTTTGAATCAACATCACTAAGATCACACAAACTGATTTTTAGCTTATCCACGAAGCTGTGTGGCACACAGAGCATCAACCCAGCTTCACACTGGTCAGCCAATTATGTACACACATAACTCTTAAGTTTTGAATGGGATAATTTTCTTAAAAGAGTCATAATTTCAGATGTGCCCCCAGTCTTACTTCTGTGACCTGTTTCTGCCTTTCACCTTTTTAATAGGTTTTCACAAGACTTGGCAGGCCTTCTTTGTCAACTTTAATAAATTAGTGACTTCAGAAAAAAGGTGAAGCTGAGGCTTGAGTCCTAACACACTTAAGGCCTATCGAAGTTCACAGTTCCATATAATTTCTCCACTGTTTCCTCAGTTTATATTATTTAAAATAGCTGAATATGGCTTCATTTTTTCTGTTTACTAAGTCCTCACTAACTCAATTTGACTAATTTACTTTACTCTTGATTTATCCACTTATGACTGGAGAAGAAGTGTGTACCCTACACAATTTAAAAAAAATAATAATAATTCACATGATAATTAAAACTTAAGCAGCAGCCAGTAATCAAGAGGATAAGCTTAATTAATCCAGAATCTTTGGGATGCAGCTAAAACAATCTTCAGTAATGCATATGCAGTATCCCTGCCTGTGGCTGGAAACAAAATCAATTTTGGGGTCTGATTAAATATAGCAGTAAATTAAAAGCTAGCTTAACTCCATCCATATCTTCTGTATTTCTCCTCTTAAGACTCTTCTGATTTTCTTTCCTCTCGTCTTCCATTGTTTCACTTTCTGGGATTTCATGTTTTCTAACTTCTTACATAGAGAGCTGCTTCTGCCCCAGGAGCCCTTGGGAGCCACCAGTCAACTGCCTGAGGAAACCCCAAGTTTTCCTGCTCAACAGAATCAGAGAATTCACTCTCTTCTGCTTTTTATCAAGCAGTCCAGTTCCCAAGGCTCCCATTTCCTCCAGCAAGTAAATCTACCCTTCCTACTGTTACAGAGGGAAACGAACCTCCCCTCTGCCACAAGCCTTGTCATCTTCAGCATTGTCCATCTTTTGACTGCATGCCCCAGGCTCCTGTCCTGAATCCAAAGTTTGTCAAGAGGTTTTTAATGACATGCACAAGATAGAGATAGGGACTGTGTAATTCAACAGCCATTATAGTAATACTACCCTTTGAGAATGAAGACTGTTTGAAATTAAACTAACAGTAGCTTGACTTCACACTCAATCCAGTTAGTGAAAACTCACTTATTTCACTGGCAGGTATTTCTGCCACGATAAAAAAGCACACAAAGTTCATACAAGCAGTACACAGAGTCTTACTTCCATCTTCAAAGCTAAATGTGTTTTGTGGCTTGTCTTCTTAACAGGCCTAAATTTTACTTCTTTGTGCATAAACAATTTAGCACTTTTTAAGTCAAGATACAAGGCCAGATGTGACTAGATCCTGGCCATAATGTCTGCAGAAATAAAACATGGGCTATTTAACTAGCTGAGAAAAGCATGTGGAAAAACTGTCAGTTTAAGTGATGAAAATTTATACTGAATGGATTGAGTTTATTTGGCAAAGCCTTAGTAGCAGGGGCCTGCAAGTGACCATGGAGTGGCAGAGACAATGGGTTATGGTCTGACCACAGGCCCCACTCCCCTGCACTGCTCAGGAATAAGAGGCAGAAAAGGGTAGATGAATGAGAAAGTGTTTTTAGTTTGCTTCTAGTTCCTACTGCTCTAGTCTGTTATCAATAGGCAATACATTACATTCACCTCCCTGTGCTGAGTCTATTCTGCCAATAAAGGTACTTAGTGAGTGACCTCCCTGTCCCTATCTCAACCTAGGAGACTTTTTTCACCTTATTTTCTCCCCATCCTTCATGGAGAGGGGGATGTAAAAACAAAATGTTGGTGCTTAGCTGCCCATTGGTGTTAAACCACTGTGTATATCACACACAGATTTTAACAGAGAAGCCACAAGAAAAACTAACTAGGTGAAATGTCCATGAATAAAGTCCCATTCCCTAATGTTTTAAAAAACAAGAGCAAGTATTTTTCTCTGCAGCGTATGCTCCAATTCAAGTAAATGTTACTGGAGTTGACAGAAGTATCATGCAGTGAAATTCTGAGCTTTATTTTATATGGGAAGCCAGACATGCTGATCATAATGGCTCCTCATGGCCTTAAAATCTATGAATCTATTAAATCCATGGAACAATGCCAGACTGTATCCAATTCCTAATGTGAATTTGAAGAAGACAGTTCTAAAGTGGTGCTGCTCCTCATTAGCTCTAACAATCATCACAGTATATTCATCATTTAGTAGATTACAAATACAAAATTCTGCAGCAATCTGTCAGGTCACCACAGAGGGAGTTTAGTAAAATACAATTTTTTTAAAGATTAGGTTAAGAAATAGTATATGTTATTCTAAAAGCAGATGTGGAAACACTAAAAAGAGGACAGAGCCCCTAGAAAGTGCAAGAATTATTTAAGCAGAAGATACACAGTTTCCTTTAAAACGGGTGGCAGTGTCAGAATGCTCTTGTTTCTACAAAGTCCTCCAAAACACCACAGTATACTGTGAAAAAGTCAGGCATTTCAATATGTTTTACTCTCCATATTGCCAAGAATAGTTCTGTATCTGAGCATTAGCAGATCAAGAATATTTCAGGACTGAGATTTCATTCTTCCTTTTCACCTCCTGGATTTTAAGAAATATTGGTTAAAAAATCCCTTAATGAAAGAAAACATTTTCACAAACTGCCTAATGACAGATTTACAAAAATTTCTTCTGCAACCCCCTGTAGTGTTACTATAACCTGAAGACCTTGTAGCAGATCTCTCCTTACCTGACTGGTACTTCTTCTTCCTCATTTCTCAGGATGCTCCAGGCCTTGGCATTAATTCATCAAGATCTGCACTGAAAAGCATTGAAGCACAGTCAGAATGGTCCCGGCACGATGCAGTCAAACACAGGATAGTGAACTAAAAACCATGAGAGCTACTAGTTTATATAGCAAAGTATTCCTATTTCTCTGTCGTTACATATTATGCCCTCCAATACCTTGGCACTTATTACAGCTTTAGTTCTTGTTTCCATTAACACTGCACCTACATGCTGCTGCTGCATACAGCAAAATCAGTTTATTCCAGACTAGGAGTGGGCACACCATCTTATTGCCTTTAATCTAGTTAAAAGATAAAAGTAGGTTTATGACTGCCTTCTGCTTTCTTGGCTGCTGTATGCCAGCTGTAGGAAAGAAGCACTTGAGCCCTGCCAGTGCAAAATTAACCCATCAAAAGAACACACCATAACTTCGCAGGAAGTACCAGTAACATTTTTTAAAGGTTACTACAGGTTTTACAGCCAGGTACACCATATTTTCAGAATTTTGCTCCCAATAATTTAATCACCAGTCAGTTTCAGCACAAGTGGGTTTCTGTGACTAGTAATGGATTAAAGTAGTCCTCAGCGCAAGAAAACAGGGAAGTGGCTTAAGGAATATAACCTGCAAGCACTAGGATAGAATTACCAGTGTTACACAGAACTGTAAAGCTGATTGATTTCAAGGGGCATTTTGCCTGATTAACACCCGTGGACCACTGTGCACTGTATTCTTCTTCTGTTGACTCATTGGCAAGGAGAATACAAGCACTGTATACATTTTGATTATAAATATCAAGAGGTTTGTCAGTCACAACAAAAACCAGGACAACGTATTAATGGAGATCAATGCCCTCTTTTCAGCAGCAGTGAAATACATCTCTCTGCTTCTGGGAACAGTCCTCACATGCAGGCATAACTAAACTCAGTGTAAGCAACACTAACACATTTAGAAGGGCAAGGAGGAGCTTCTACTATCCTTGATGCTGATGCTGACAAAACCCCAGGCTGCTATTTTATAGAAAATTTATTTGAGGACTACAAAGTATAGAAGCAAATTCATGGAAGCCCATCTTCAGACAGATTTGAATGGCAAATTGGAATAGATGCAAATAACTCTCATAACAAGTATTTTTAAGATATAAAGTTAAAACTACCAGTGTTTATGTGGTGTGAAGTAATTACACTACATTTGTTTTTGCTAAAAGTTATTGTTGCATTTGACATTCTCAAAATGACCTTGAGCTGCTTCTGCTCCTAGCAAGAAAAGGTTTCCAGAAAGGTTCTTCTAGATAGAAAAGGTTTAATGCTTAACAATGTCACCAGAAGTACTTCTCCCATACCCCCTTGTTCAGACTTGAGCCACATATAACTATCTTCCTTTTTCCCCATAGTCACTCAATTTTTTTTATGCCACCAGCAGATAGATTTAGAATTGCTTCAGTGAGCCAAACTTGTTCATTTTAAGCACTCTGATGAAAAGACATACAATATTTAAATAGGACTTTGTTCCTCCTCCTTTTCAGCCAGGTGACTTCTCTGTATTTGGAAGTCTGTCCTCTGTAGATACTGCACTCACTTCTTGTAAGTAAGGAAAACACAAGAGTTGCCTCTTTTCTGAATTGTTGCAAGCTCTCAGTCCTGTAACCACGCACATCTTTGAATGACTCACAGCAAACATCTTCCCAAAGCAATTTTACAAATGATGGTAAAATCAATCAGTTGAATTGCGACATTTTCATTACCTGTTGCAAAGAATGTAAATGAGGATTTCAACACTTTGAAGTGTAACAATTAGGCCCACAGACATCAAAACCCTGCCTTCACTTTATGAAGAACTTGCTAAGCATGAGGGTATAATGATAGCTCTGTCTTAGGTACTACAGCTGTTGCCCCCAGCCCCAAGGCCCAGCTGCAAGCCCCTCAGCACAGTGAGCACACCCAGCACTCACAACCCCCTCTGCCCACATTTGCATCCCACTTCCCCCTCCTGGCTCTCCTCACCACCCCAGCACCTGCCAGGAAAGCTGTGCCCTGGCCCACAGTGTGCCACAGAAAGCTCTCCAGAGCCTGCAGTGGCCTTCTGTGGTGACTGGGGAAGTGCAGGCCCCGCTGCCTCACAGCCCACTCCCTCAGCAAGGCAGTGATGTGAGGAGACAATAGGTGGGCACATTTCTTACACTTATATTAAATATTATGTGTACATAAAATCATCATGTGGGGACAAAACTAGAGACCTAGTCTGTGGAAGGAACCGAGGAAGTATATCAGAGACTCACAGTGTTCCTGTCAGTTCCTCCATGTTCTCTGCACAAATCCTTTTTCTTCTGAGCTTTAATTGAGACTCCACCTCAGAAATTAAGCCTTAATCCTTGCAATTCCTCTATTCTTCCATGAAAAAAAAAAAAGAAAAAAAAAGAAAAAAAAAAGAAAAAAAAAAAANAAAAAAAAAAAAGAAAAAAGGAACCATACAGGAGCTTGATAGAAGAGTGCCTGCAGAATAGATGAAATGCAGAGAGCTAAAGCAGTAATAGGTATAGTGCCATTATGCACTCTATAAAAGGTACTGATAAACTGCAAAATTATTAGGTAGTATTAAAACAATTCATGTCACTTGCTAAGCAACTGAAGAAAACAGTTTTCATTATACTTCTTTCCTTTTTCCCAAAGCTGTTGTCACACTTTCTACAGTAATCACAGCACAGGAACACCAGGAGGAAAGAAGGTAAGGAAGGCCCACTCCATCACTCCACATGAAGCATGTCTTTATTTAACAGAAGACCAAAGTGCATTTTAAGTTCAGCTACCAAATCTAGGACAGGCAATGCTCTCAATAAATTCACCAGTTTATTAAAACTTACATTTGTAAGTGACCTTCCGTTGGAAGTGCTTTATCTTGGAAAGATGTTGCCATTTGGTGTCACTGAGAGGTCCAGCAGCTGCTGCCTGTTTGGAGAGGAACAGAAAAGAGTTAGGAACAAAAATGTGAGGAGAGAATATCCAGAAAGCCTGAAATGACAGCCAGAAGGTCAGGTTCATTTTTTGTATTATAGTGCCAAAGAGAAAAATAGTGAATAACTGAGGAGTGAAGACAGAGAAATAACTCAGAAGGACAGATTCAGATGTACCAATTCAGAATGATTGGTGAGAGGAGTCAGACAGATTTAAAAGCTAAAAACAGTCCTGCTTTAGAGGGAATGGAAAAGGATGAATGAAAGCAGCCAGAACAGACACGTTTCCATGTTATTTAAATACTTCCAACTTAATTTGGCCTATTTCTAGCACAACCTGTGCAAGCAAAACATGTGTGTCACAAACATCCCAGGCAGGAACAATGTCAATCTCCCGAACTCCCCCTGCCTTTCCCAAGATGTCCAGCCACTGCCATGTAGTGCTTGTTTCTGTCTGCAAAAATTGTGATAGGTTTTTTTTGTGGTCTTTTTTTTTCAGTCGTGTAATACAGAAATCTCCTTGAGAATTCATTTGCAGGTAAGTGTTCACACCACATAGCAATATCCATTTATTTTAGGTGTTATACAGCTCATTTGTGTTGGGAAACAGAGAGTTTAGAAGTTAAGCAAGATCCTGCAAGCTTTAGAATTTCCTTTAATTTGGTAAGAAGTATGTTTTCAAGAAAGGAAGTTACCAAGATCTTCTTATTTAATTAATTAATTACTGATTTTATGTCCACACAGACAGCAATCGTCTCATTGCTCTCATTTTCTCCAGCCGTTTGTAACCCCTTCTCACTACTTTTTCCCATCAAGAAACCTTCATCACTCTGCATTTGGATTACTTCTGAAACCAGAGGATCTTTTTTATTAGCAATTACCATTTCAGGTTTACCTTCCCTTCATCTGGTTTCGCTCTTCCTTTGCTCAGCTATGCAACCCTCAATTTTATTCCCTGACTGGCAAAGACATTTCACACTCCTGCTGTGTTTTACAGGGACAGCAAGAATGTCCCTGACAGCCGCAACAGTGGGAATGTTGCTTTCAGAAGGCCTCCAAAGAAATGTGTCTAACTCTCTGATGTTTGGAGGTCTGTCAAAGGTGAAAAAAGTTAGTCACTTGGCAACCTGTATCCTGAAATGACTGAGTAAGCACAGTGCTGCAGTAGAGGAAAGGAAATTAAAACCAAAGCTGGCTGCCTATCAATTATTAATAATATTCATTACGAATTTAGCCTCTATTTTGTTTAGCAAATAATTTGCAAATCTTCTGTTCTCCCCTATGCCATGTTTATTCTCTTAATAGTTTGGAAATATTTTTCAGACAGAATGCTCTCTCATGCTTTTTCCCTTCATCATGTTCTTTCAGCATAGCAGGGTGCCCACAGTTGTTCCAGGCAACTGCGGTGACCTCACACCTGGGAAATGTTAAATGGAATTATAATTGACGGACAGAGGAAATACACGTAAAATTTTATCAAGATCTTTTCTTTTGCAAATTATCAGTCATGATGAAAAATACAAGCCTGCTGAATTCCCTCAAATTTTTCATAGTATTAAGCAATGATTTGTATACCTGTCAATAACACAGGTTGTGTGTCAGATCTTTTTGTTCCTATAGACTCAGGCAATCACTGCAGTTGGAAAGCACAAGGTGAGGTCTCAAGCACAACATCCAGCTCACCTCTATCTCAGAACTGAATTTAAGCTGAGACCTCAGGTCACACTACATCCAATCATGTCTTCAAAGCCTTTACCTGAGAGAACTCACAGCATCTGTAGTCCCCTGCTTCCGGGCCAGACCAGCTGGTTTTTTGTGCTGTTTTTTTTTTTTTTTTCCTCCAAGTCAGAATCTTTCAGTTTATAACCATTGCCTCTTAGCACAAATTAAGATCACAGTTTTCATAAACATCAGATATATAAAGCTTGAGAAGACAATTCACTATTAAGTGAGCTTTAATAAAGCTTCAGTTGATCATTTAATAGAGTTTTGATCCTTTTCATCATGTAAATCTCACTTAAATCTGTTTAGGGATGGGCTGAATGTAACTGGCATAATATTTCAGAAAATTTTTTGAGAGGGACATGCACAAACAGAATTATATTTTATTTCTACGAGGCATTTATTATTATTTTTACCTAAACAAACTGCTTTGAAAGGGCAAATTAAATTCCACACAACTCCAGAAGGACAGCAGATCTTCCTTGAGTGCAACTCAGCCAAGTTACTCTTCTCCAGCTAAGAAGTGGTCTCTGATACTTTGCCTCATTTTTCCAAGAGAACTCAGCTTGGAAGTCTGTCTGTGGCATTTCTGTAGTATTCTGCATCCGCAAATATAGTTTTTCCACCCATTGTGGCAGTTTTAAAAAGTTAATCTTAGAAATAATAACCTAGATCTTTGTTTTATCATGGAGTTCTGGATCTTTTCTGTTTGTTTCATTATTTGAAAGAAAATATTCTTAATTATTCTTCCCAGGTTGACCCCTTCCATGTAGTAATATTTAAAACCACTTCAAGATATTCAGCAGCTTTTGCGTTTGAATGACATCTCTATTTCTTTGCCTGTTATTTACTTATTTATTTATTTGCTGAAAATGTTTAAGGAAGAAGACTTGACATAACAGTGACTTGTTTTGAAATACTTATTAATTATTCTATTTCATGACCCAAAACAGAACCCAGAGCCTGCTTGTTGCTGTCTTCTTCCCACACACAGATCCACAAGTCTTTCCATAGCTACAGTAAATTAGCAACAGAGAGAAAGAATAAGCAAATAATGTGTAAGATGGAATGAATGTTATTGGAAAGTTTTGACGAGGTAGTGAATTAAATGTAGAAATAACCATGACCAGCACTCTTGAACCGTATCTCAAAATAATAAAAACACAACTTGAAATAATGAAATCAGATGGTTATCTGCTATGCCTTCGTCTTTGATGTAGGTTCACTGGAGGCAAGAAGTGACACAATATTCATTAGTAACAGTACAGACTTATGGAAAGTTATTTGCTTTTTTCATAGAATCATAGAATCACAGAACTGAAGATCATAAAATCATGAAGGTTGGAAAAAACCGCAGATCAACTAGTTTAACTGTCCACCTACCACCAATGTTGCTGACTAAAACATGTTCCTTAGTACCATATCTACACATTTCTTGGACACCTCCAGGAATGATGACTCAGTCACCTCCCTGGATAGCCCATTCCAGTGTCTGTCACTCTTTTAGAGAAGTCTTTCCTAATACCCAACCTGAACTTGCCCTGGTGCAACTTGAGGCCATTCCCTCTTGTCCTATAAATGTTACCTAGGAGAAAAGGCCAGCACCCACCTTGCCACAACCTCCTTTCAGGTAGATGTAGAGGGCAATAATGTCTCCTGTGAGCCTCCTCTTCTCCAGACCGAACAATCCCAGTTCTCTCAACTGCTTCCCATAAGGCTTGTGCCCTGTCCCCTCACAGCTTCATTGCCCTTCTTGGGACACACTCCAGGGCCTCCATGTCTTTCTTGTAGTGAGGGGCCCAAAACTGAACACAGTTCTGAAGGTGTAGCCTCACCAAGGCTGACTACAGGGAGATTATCACCGCCCTGCTCCTGCTAGCTGCACTATTTCTTATACGATCCAGGAAGCTGCTGGCCATTTTGGCCACCTGAGCACACTGCTGGCTCATGCTCAGCCAAGCGTCGACCAACACCCCAAGCCTGTAGCGTTGCCTGGAGCTATTGTGACCAAAGCACAGGACCCAGCACTTGGTGTTGTTGAACTTCATCTCATTCCTCAGCCCAGTGATTCTGCCTGTCCAGACTCCTCTGAAAAGCCTTCCCACCCCCAGGCAGATCGACAGCTCTTCCCAGCTTCATGTCATCTGCATACGTAATTTTATCTGGTACTAATGACAATAATAATTAATGCAGCATATATATCTTGAATAAAGCAAGGATTCTGTCTTACAGAGCGCAACTGTAGGCAAATCAAGGGACAAAAAATGTTAGATAAGTACAAAATTGGGAGAAAAAATGCACTCATACTTTATGAACCAATGAAACAATCTATCTAAAAGTGAAATTTCACAGAACTTTCTCAATTCAGTATTTTCATTTGCGATCCCAGACTATGGACCATTATTTAATTCTAAGGAGTCACTAAGCTAGAAAGTCTCAGTAACATCAGAAAATAAGATTAACAATTTAAAAAAGCATGTGACTAGATGGAACAAAGGACTACTGAGTACAGAAGAAACAATTTGGTAAGAACAAGAACAAAATTCTTTGTATTAGTAGACATATTCAGCTGCATAAATTGATATACAGAATAATTAACTAGTCAGTAGTTATACATATGAAGAGATCAGCTAACTGACTCAGGTAGTCTTGAGGGTACATCAGTAGTCCACTGTGCTACAAAACAAGGAAATGACATTTTGGATGACAAAAGAGTGTCATAACCAAGGCAGAGAAAGTTGCACCTTGGAGACTTGAACAAAGTCCAGAAATAAGAAAAAAAAATAAAGAAAGAAAGAAAAAAAAGGAACATCTAGAAAATACCTACATAATCAAGGTCAGTTAATCTAGAGAAGGAAAAACTAGTTAACAATCCTGAGGCATGGGAAAGCTGCACCAGAGATGTGGAGAATAAACAATGACCTTAACCTGCATCATGATTTGGCAAGAGTCTAAGTAAATTTTTCTAACTGAAAGGAAAGAGAAGCATTGGAAGAGTCAGCCAAGAGATGGACTACTACAACAAAAGCAGCATCAGTGAAAAGTTTAAAGGACTAATGTTAACAACATATTCTAAAAATGACAGCTCCACAGCTGATCCTGCCTAGACACAAGACTAATATATTTTTTTAAAGGCTCCCTACTTTGTCTTTTGCATTTCTTTGACAGTTTGGCTTGTAACAAAGAGAGAGAGTTTTATTTTCTTTTGTCTTATTTTCTCCTTGAGCTTCTGGGATAATTAGCTCCCTCTCTAGAACATGAGAGGCGTCTTTCTCATAGCTTTGCCTCCTCATTACTGGCATTTAGCTAATCAATCATTAGCTTGAAAAGTAGAAACTGACAACGTATTCAGCAGCCAGCCTCTTCATGTTCAGGGAAATAAGCACAAGCTGGTCACAGCCTGGAAGTCAGCCCCTTGCTACAGTACTCCATGAGAAATCGGAGAACTAATTACAGTTTGATGAAAATCAGATACTTTACTATACAGGTTGTCCAAACATGTTCTGGCTGGCTCGTCTCTGGAGCATTCAAGGCCAGGTTGGATGGGGCCCAGTGCAGCCTGATCTGATGGATGGCAGTCGTGCTCACAGCAGAGGGGTTGGAGCAGAATAATCTTTAAGGTCCACTTCAACCTAAGCCATGGTTTATCACATTCAATGATTCTATGATCCTATTTCTTCTGTCAGGAAGTCACTGGTCTAGTTGACTAGCCTGTTACTACAGTGCCTAGGATAGCTTATCTGAGTGCCAACCGCTCACTCTTTTCCATGTAGCTACCAACAAAAATGCAGAGCTGCATCTTTGTCTTAGAGAGTAATTTTTTTTCACTGTTTTCCACATAGTTTCCCCACACACAGGAAAATGTTTCACATAAAGGTTTTGATGACTGTTCCCTTTTAAACCAATTTGCATATTTGTCTGCTTAGTCTGATTTCCCTTCCCAGTCATTCTTCCACACTTTTATTATCTTACTACATTTTATAGCACAAACCAAACAACATAATAGTAACCAAGGCATTTGAATAACATGGCTACTGTTTCAAATTAACTTAAAGGTTATTAGGAAAACTGAATGAAGAAGAAAATGCTAATTATTAAAAAAGCAAGATTTGAACATCTTTTTTAACAAATGTTAGTAATAAAGATCCTTCTGGATTTTATTCTCCAAAGGCTGATTTCCACAAATGCTGATTCCCACAAATGCTGCTTTCCATAAGTGCTGTTGTAAGAAAAAGTCAAACTGCCACACACACAACAGTTCATTTAACAATATGCGGTGAAACGTGAATCGCTAACCCATCAGAACAATGCAAAACAGTGGAGCAGAACGTGGATTCTGCTTTCGGGCACCTACCTTTAGGCTACAAAATCAGGAAGCTCGATAAAAGAGTAGTTAGATCATTAGCTTTTGTAGTGATGGAGAGCAGGTTCCTCCCTATCAATCCAGGGAAAGTAGTCACCCAGGAGCTCCCTCCTCCCCGCTTGGATGAGAAATTTCTGAACCCTGGCGAATATAACTGCAATAATGCTTGCTTGCTGCAGGCATTATGGTAAAAGGAAAAAATAATTACAAATCTTTCACCCAATTACTTGCTGTTTTCATCTCAGAAGTGTCATCAAAGTGACTGAAAGATGCAGAAAGGAGCATTAGCTGTCTGACTCCTGATCACAGTTATTCCATACTACATTCACCCCAGTATTTTTTTACATAAGATGGACAGGGAAAGAAAATTATTTCAAATAACAGAGTTCTGATTTTCATCTCCTTGTGTCTAGTATTCATATAAGTTTTGTTTTTCTCCTATCAGGCTGTATTAAGCCTAAGTGGTATAAATGTTCACCATACAGACATATTAAAAATGTTTGTCAATAATGAACAGGGTAAAGGTTATCATGGCTCATATAGCAATGTATAAAAACGAGCTAAGTAATTCTGGCATCAACTGTAAGATTTATGCAGTTTTAAAACTGTTTTGATTCCTTCTATTCCAAACTCATTTCTAAAAGTTGTAAAAACAAAATCAGCTGTCAGCTAAATCTTAACACAGTGCAGTTTCTAAGCAAAACCATATATTTCCTTCCCTTCTTCTGTTTAATAAGGTGGGGAAGCTCATGTACAAATTCACTTGTTTTTACAACAAACACCAGAAGACTGACTTAATGATGTTCAGACTCAGTCAATGTTACTCAGTATACTAGCATATGTGGACAGCACATCTAATAGTTACTAGGATCTGAAACAACGGTAATGTATATTGACAAATGTTTATAAGAACAATTTAAGAAGCACTGAAAAGACTTGCATCAAAAAAATCAGTAAAGCTTTCGTGTCACAGGATGACAGCTTATCCAACTTTAGGCAATCAGTCATAGCCCTCATGCAAAAATAATGCGGAGAGCTCCCAGTTAGAGGCAGCCCTTTCTTCTGGACATCAAGCCACCTCATAAGGTTCCTTTTCCAATCCTATCTTGAAATCATCTTTAGTGGGAAACAGCATATACTGCATTTCCTTCACACGCAACAAGCTTACGTTGACACCATAGACTGAAAGAAGACATCAAATCCTTCAAACCTTGTCAGACAATTCCTTTTTGAAAAGCAGCATCAAAAAGGACAGGTAAAAAGCTGTGTTTAAAAAAAAAAAAGACAAGGTCGGGGCTGCTATGCTGAGGGTGCTCCCTGCAGCTGCAGCTTTGTTTCATGCAAACAGAAAAGCAGCCTGCAAAAGCTCATGGCAGGGAGCAGGATTGCAAGAGGCGTAACAGATGCCAGCATCACTTACTAAAGCTAGCTTAGGGCTATTAATAAGAGCGATTTCTGCACTACAGAAAGTACATAAGCTTCTAGTACCTTCTCCTCTCTGGGAAACAGGCTCCTGATAAGGTGATGAAGAAGGAAAAAAGCAATTTTACCTTCCAGCAGCCCCTGTTATCTCTGATGTGATGAAAGCTGCCTTGTTTTAAAGAAGGCAGAGGTAGCCAAGAATTACAGACAGAAAAGTTTAAACATTCCTTAGAAAATGCCCACAAGAGAAAAATTCCATTATCCCTCTCCTTCTCTTCCACAAGGCAAGGGTAATAAATACCATGTCATTCATTTACATTAATGCATTTACATTGTAAATTCATTAATCTGAACTTCTCAGATACAAGAAGAGATTCAGACAAGAGCAATTTACTTTTTCAGTGCAAAACTTTCATTTGTGTTTTGTGAACTGAGTTCTCATTTATGAACATACATTATGCAGAGGGCCACAGATGGAGGAACATGTCCCACTATGTGGTTCTATTAAGTCTCAAAATAAAACGTTCTTCATTTTCATCACTTCTCTCTTCTGCACAACCCAAGATAATACAAACTACACTATCACTGCTATTGGACCTTCTAATTGCTTGGTTAAAAAAAAAACTAGGTTAATAATGAGCTCGTGAGTATGGATCTGTCAAAGTTATAATACATTTTCTGTGATTTTTTTAAAAAGAGAAGACAACATAAGGCTAGAACAAAAATTACAGCTGCTGAATAATAAGAAAAAATGTATTGTTAGTACTACAGAAAAAAAATTAACAAGCTTTTTAGCTAAGAACACTTGCACTGTTTTTTTAATCTGTAAATAATGCGTTTAAACATAAAATTATTAAATCTGCATATTTCCTGCAGTCAAATAATACTTTTTCATTATTGCCATTTTGCTTAGTGCAGATAAATGGATTTTAAATATGAATGACAAAGTTCTTGCCACAAGTCCCGAAGGGAGGAAATACAAAGCAGCAAAAACAAACAAGCAGAAACCCTGCTGTGATTGATTGTTGTAGTCTGCTTCATCTGCCTCTATACAGACCTCCTCTGATCTTGATTCACCACTCACCTGTTTTTTATGGTCATCAAGGCCAGGTTGGATGGGTCCCTGGGCAGCCTGAGCTGGTGGGTGGCAACCAGCCCACAGCTGGGGGTTGGAACCCAGTGGGCTTTAAGGTCCCTTCCAACCCAAACCGTTCTGTGATTCTCTGATTCCATGATTCTATGATCATTAGATTCTTGCTTATCAAAGCCCATCTCACTAAGATGAAAGAAATAAATTTATACTTGGGCTTTAAATTCAGTATGAGTCTTTAAACAGCGCTTCACAATTGCTTGGGTATGTTCTGCCTACATTGAGGAGCAGTGACAACAGCCACACGATAATCACTGGAGCTTAGCAAAGCCCCTGTTCACTTTAGACATTTGTACGGATGGTCCACTAGTAATTTTCACTAAAACTGTGCCCTGTGTCCCAGTTTCCCATCTGTTTCATTAACTTTCCCATCTCTTAAGGTAATGTCTTGTGAAAATACATATTTATGGCAGAGATTTCTAATTGATCTTACTCTTTAAAATAAATACATACATCCAGTTCAGAGCAATAGTGGATGATGAAAGTAACATGAAGTTCATTCAAATACTGGTGTCTTAATTAAGTTCTCAGATTTCCAGGCAGAATATTTCCTTTTTCCTGGCCTGTCCTATCTTAGTCTCATTGGATGGAGAGGAAAAGGAAGGAGGAAGTAAATTTTTTTTTTTCTGAAACCTCTTCTGTATGAGAGCACCTCCATTTTTATGTATAGATCATCAGGGAAATTATAAGTGTTTGAGAGATTAACATGATACTGAACGAACTGAGTAAGCTAGGGAAAGCAGGAGATTAGAGTTAGCTAATGCACGCATGCACTGTGTACTTTAATTTCTAGATTCCCCATTTTCATTCTGCTTGCTAGCTGAACAAGGCATAGTTACAGCTGTGTGAAAAGCATAAGTGACTTTCAATTTTCCATTACACAAATGTAATATTCAGTATTGCAATTATCAGCATGATACACAGAAGCATATATTAAGCAGATATATGTAAGCATTTCCAATGTTTAGCATTTCTCTCTTAGAGACAAACTGGTCTCTTACAGTCTCCTCTACAATGAAACATAAATTACTAGTACATTGTTAAGTACTATTGCTAGCAAGAATTACTTTCTCTAATATTTACAAAAATAAAAATTAGTTTTGAAATCAAGCTCTAAATTTGCTTTCCGAACTTTAATGTTGGGTAACTTGTTTATAGTATTCATAAGGAGCTGTATGTCTGTAGTGTTTTCTAAAAGCAAAACAGCAACAACAGCAAAATTAAATAATAAAGAAAAATAAACAAATATATTGATTCACTATTAGAAAAGTCAAAATTTTCCTGACAAAATAATCTGTTCTGTTATCCAGCTACTAGGACTGTTAATCCTGGTATAGAAAGAATGCAGAAGAAAATTTCATCAAATTAACAAATGTATGTGGAAAAAACTTTTACTCTAAAGCTATTTTAGAGCTTCATCCAACTTGCCTAAGCTTGATTTAGGAGTGCAGTTCTAGGTCAAAGAAGACTGACAGTATCCAAGCAACAACTGGTTAATTAAACTATACTTTTCAAGTTGTCATATGTAAGAAGGTGTACCTATCAAAAGTGAAGATAAAAGGTTGAAAACACAACAGCTCAAAGAAAAGTCCAGATATATTCACATACAATCCCAATGTTTTTTTCTGGGGGAAAAAGCCTTGAAAGCTTGAAGGGTAGCTTTTCAGCAAAGCAACACAGTCTCTACTTCATCTGTAAGAGAGTTTTTTTACACACACATCACATATTGCGATCCTGGTTTCTAGACCTCATTCTACCATAAGTCTTGCCATAGGAGAAAAAAATAAGAAAGCATCAGTTATGAATGACTTCTGTGTCACTGAAACAACACTCCATTACCACTGTAGAAAAAACATTGAAGCTGAAGTTAATGTATTTTTGTGGCTCAACAAACTATAATGTTAAAGCCTTGGAATCATGAAAGCAATAGCTGAATGCTATTTGTTTAGTGCCACTGACTTTATTCGCTATTTTCTTCTATTTGTTTTTCTTGATATTTTTCAAAGGTTTTGTCAGTGCAGAATACTGAGTATTCAGAGCAGGTAAAGTGATTGTCTAAGGAGAGCTTAAAGGTACAGCCAGGCCCGATCTGAAGGAAGAAATTAAAAGAGTAAAAATGCAACAGAATTTTCATTATTATTCAAATTCTGATCACAGTTGCTGAAATTATCATCATGGCTTCATCAGCTCATCTGCCCTTTGCACTTAATGTCATACATCCAGTAACACATCTGTCCAGATTTTCTGAATATACCAATTTATTGCTTAATGTGAGCGAACATATTCTGCCCATCCAAAATAATTAAAGCAGAGTAATGTAGGATTTAGTTTACATTCACTTAATATATTTTCATTTCAGCTTTAATCTCACCAGAATACTGTAAGAGAGGGTTATGAATCTCAGAAAAATCCTTTATAGGACTTTTCTTATTTCTGAGCATGACTTTGTTCCCATTTGAAAGGAATCATAATTTCCTGTGAACTGAAAATTCTGCAGATAATTTTTAATGGAAATAGCAGCACAGAGTATGTCTGCTTTGGAAGCTATATGCTTTTTAAGATTCCGGAAGAACTGAAAGATTGATAAACCTATAGAAGGTATTAACTTTTTTTAGATTGAATCAAGTATGTACATGGGCAAGTAAGAAGGTGAAAGTAATCGACATTTCAGTTCTGTATCTTTTGTATTTTAGCTCTACACTTTGCGTTTAATGCTACAGGGAGAAAAATAGGAATTATCAACACTATGTCTCCCCAGGCCATCCTGTTTTGTTGGAACGTATTTGTCTTGCAAAAACATCTACACAACAGAAGCGGCCTTGTTTTTTTGCCACAAGTGTTCAACTGAGTACTACCAACTCCACACACAATCTTTACTTCTCGTTCAGACACTTTACCGAAGTTGATGGCACTCCAAAAACAAATTTTGTCAATACTGTTTTCCTGTACAATTATTTGCAAATTAGGAGGCAAAAAAGTACTTGTTTGAACTGACATATTAGAAATTTAGGAAGCAGAATGCTTGGAGTTCAGAGACAGCATCTGCTTACACTAAAAAGGTGCAAGACAAAATCATGCAGAATCTAGGAATTAAACTCAAGGAAGTGAGTCACAGATTTGGTCCTTAATGCCATTAACAAAGAAGGACAAAGGCAAATCAGTGGGAGAAGCAAAGAACATTTTCCTGTGCCACCAACCAGATGCTTATTTAATACCTACCTTATTTATTACTTCATGTTCTTTCAGCATTTATCCAGGTAGAGTGACATCTAAGGCTCTCTATGCTAATGCCTGGGAAGAAATTCTTTTGTGTGCATGTACAGGTTAAATCTTAAGCCTCCTGCAGCTTTCAGGAGAAAAAGTATTCATTTAATTTGAATGCTGTAGTATGAACTCTTTTCCTAGTTTGATGACAGCATCTCTGTGATTGGAAACTGATGCTCTCATCTGAATGAAACACTACACGTACTTTGACAGTTCTGTGGTGCAAAATGATTTACTGCGTTTTGGGCTTCTTACCTCCCCGCACCCCTTCCCCCAGCCCTGTTTTTATCATAGTACACCATGCAGAGCCCACAGTCTTGGCTAAACAAAATGATTTTTCTTCAAGAAAAATCCGTTCTCTCAGTCTCTTTCAAAAGGTCAAGATTTCACCTACGTTACTCACAATGTTTATAAGAACTCAATAAAACTGTAAATAGTATTCCAGTAAAAGCTGATGTTTTCTCTCAGCGTCCTGGTGCCAACAATGAAATGTACTGGCAAATAACTAGAGCAGAATTCAGATGCTTTAATTCAGCAACATCTCATCATATTTTTAATATTACCTATTAAAATAGGTATGAAATCAATTAAAATAAATTAATATTGAAATTATGTATTAAAAATAGGCTAAGATTTTGCAGAATTAAGAAGAGAACTAGGAGTGTAAAAGTTGTCTGCTTACATAAATAAGCATGTAGTTACATGCAATCTTTGGATATTACAGCTATTCTCTCATTTGTAAGATAAAACATGCTATCCAAAAATTGTAACTGCTCGGGCCACTAAAACTACTCTTGACATTAATGGAAAGCATGAACCTATTGCCAAGAAAACCCTTAAAGTTTACACTTACAAAATTAGGACTCTAGTCCAGTGCATTTTTCATTAAATCTCTTCATATTTAAGAGCAAATGTGTATGTAACTTGCCTCAAAGTGTACAGTAAAAATTTCCTAACACAGAACATATCTGGGGACAGTGAAGAATTTCATTCACCTCTACCAATTTTCCACACAAATTCTAAGCTTGTGCTCAGAGACCTCTTAGCTAGTAAGTAATGTTTGTTTTTTGGGCATTATTTAGCATAGACATTTGAGATTACTTGTATTCTGTTCTTACCCTTAAAATAAGGATAAATTCATACAGTGTATATCCTGAATAAGAACAATTTACACATTTGAAAATAGTGGCTTCTTTGTTTTGATTCTTTATGCTTTTTGTTTGTTTGGGAGTCTTTTGAAGGCTCAGAGCACTAAAAGAAACCAGTCACTTGGAATTACAAGAATTTTTAACACTACAGAAAAGTTACTGAACCTGCATTGCTAAAATCATTCAAGATCAAGTTAAAGCAACAGTTGTTAAAGAACAGCATACCTATAATCGGTCCTGCCTCAGAGGAAGCAGGCAGATGAGATAAATGTAAGATAATGTGTGGGAAGGTAACAATCACTGTTTTTTCAACAAAAATACAAGATTATTATAGCTCTTTCTCAGCAAAATGTGGTGCCTCTGTAGGTTGCCAAAACACAAGAATACCCAAATACTCAAACTAAAAATATATGTGGATTTCTGGTTTTCCTTCTAAAAAGACTTGTAAACATGTAATTTTCATTAGAAATGCACACATCTCCGACTAAGGAATTTCAAAGTAACTCCTCCAGGGATTTAACAAAGAGAACACCATTTACACCAGTCTTTCTGCTGTATTGACATGGAAAGAAAAATGCCAAATAAGAAGGTAACAAAGTGCTCTCAAACAGAAAGGAAAATGAAAATGGTTACCTAAGAGCTAAAACTCTTTGCTGTAATTGCAGCATCAGAAGTGCCTGCTTCTCTTGACATTCTGCAAACCTCTGAGAGGAGGTAGGCACCTCATCCACTTCAGATGAAAGCTCTACTGCAATGGGCTGAGGTGTAACTCCTGCTTCTGTGAGCCCAAAAATCATCCACAGAATGACAGCTTAGACAATGAAGATTCATCTCCTCTTCAAGATGTACTGCATGCAAATGTACTTACTTCTTTGCCCTAGGAAAAATTCTAGCCAGATTCACTGATAAATGTGAAAATGCTCTAGCCCAATGAGCTATGTACTTACACCTACACAGATGCATCCAGCTGACTTTCTCCAGCTTCCCTTGTAACTTATCCAGCAAAAAGAGGTTTCAAAGATTCTACATTTCTACTAGATTTCTACCATGAACAACGAACAGAGATGAGAACTCTTCTAACTCCTCTAATGGGGAAAGCAGATGGAAAACACACAACAGAGACGTCATTAGCCCTACAGAGACCTCCATAATTCTAAGTGACTGTTTTAACTCTTTTTTTTTTAGTGGGACTGTGTTGAAACTGAATGTTCAAAACTTATTAGGTGATTGGTCTAAGAGGTAACTGACCATCGCTTTGGTTAAACTTAGTAGAATCACAGACTCATTTGAGTTGGGAGAGACACATGAAGGCCATGTAGTCCCGCTCCTCTGCAAAGAACAGTTAGGTCAGGTTACTCAGAGCTCCACCCAGCCGACCTTGAGTGTCTCCAGGGACAGAGCATCCACCACATGGTGATCATCCTCTTAAACCAGCTTTTATTAGTAATCACATGTAATGAAAACTCAGGACATCTGCCTTCTTGAGAAGACTCAAAGGTGCAGATAACTTCAACTGACCTTTCTGAGAAGCAAAAAGGATTGCTATGTATGTGTTCCTGCAATCTAGAAGATCACCTCCAGAATAAATACAAGGGGACTCTGTTGACAGTGGTGATATGGAAAGTTGATGCCTTTCGGAGCATAAGACTAGAGATGGAGATGACCAGAAATCATTCCATCATCCCATCTCCCTTTCTTTTTCTGAGATCAGCTAGGTTACTCAGGTACTTCACTATCAAATTAGCATCTGTTAATGGCATCCACGTGAATGCCTGTGAGAAAATTACGGAGATAATGTCAGATTCAGTTGTCCTGGAAATGTCCTTCAGTTCCATACTAAATTAGAAGCTGTAAAAATTAAGCTATAGATCTAGCAAGTTTAAAAGACAAAACAATGTAAGACTTCTATAGTCTAGCAGAAGGAACATTTAGGCTTTCCAAACAGCTGTCTCTCCCTGAAGTTTGTTTTTAATAGGTTCTCTGGAAGACCAAGTTTTCCCACTAATCAGAAAATAATTCTTTAAGAAGCCATTTGGAGAAAAGGGGAATAATTTGGTCTTAGTTAATTACGAACTCTCCTGGCTGTGATCAGCAGGCCTGGGTACAGCTGAATGAATACATAAGTATTCTGGGGAAGTGGAGGAACTTAAGGCTTCTCAAAATTGAAGATCTAGAAAGGAGACTATTTAAAGCAGGCTGGGTAACACAGGGAAAGGTGTAACTGCTACAGGTCAGAGTAGCCTTTGAATAGCAGTATCTTCAGCATAAAGCACTGGACGTAAATTTGTCCTGACCTGCCAACAGTGAAGGCGTGTTTTCTATTCAGTTACCTAGAGATAGTATGAAAGGGCTTAGCAGTAGTAGAAAAGCAAAGAAACTACAGAGCTCTAAAAGACTTTGGCACTATCTAATGGGTTGTTACATGAATGGATGAGTAAATATCTTCATAAAAACATGATTACAACCTTTCAGCTTTCCTTTCTTTTAAATCTAGTTAGAAAACAGCTTAATCCTGAACTATCTATTCTCTCAGCCAACAAACACATTTTATGTTTGACCCGAATAACACACTGGATACCCACTGAGGAATTTTCAGTGAGTTATGAGCACAATTAAAAGCCCATCTCAAATACTGCGATAACTTTTAGTTTTATGACTGGTGTGTCATAACGATACATAAGACCCATCATTATCTATAATATCTGAGCCACAAAGACTTCTGCATGCACTAAAAAAGGAGTTTAGAACCTCACAGATTTTAACTGATCTGGTTGGAAAAATGAAGCACAGGTAACCAATTGTGAGACAGTAGCTACAGAATGTTTTAGTTAAACTTGTAACTTTCAGCCCAGGATGAGAAAGTCTTATGGGAATTAAATCTCAGCAATGACTGTAAGGCAGTAAGTGTATACATGGAAAAAAAGGAAGCTACTAAATAATGTTTAAAATTAGGATAGAAAAACTCATTAGGAGCTGTGAGATTAGTAGTTCACCATAACTGGAATGGATAGAACTGTCTACCCTGAACAGCAAGGCAGTTTTTCTGGTTGCTTCCTGCTTCAGCCGTTTTTTTAATTTTCTGTAAGTTGGAATAAAAACCTTAACTTGACCCATGCAGTTATGCCACCTATAATAAAGAAGCTGTGATCTTCACTTAACAGATAGAACCTCTGAGCCTGCAAAAACCTTCCATCTTGACAGTAGCTGCTGTTGAGAGCTGGCAATTCAAGGCACACAGCAATCATGTGCTGCTTCAGTGTCATCGTCCTTTGAACTACAGCTAGCAGAACTAGTTGCTGTTTTTCATATTTACTCCTTCCCACCAGCTGCAACTGATGAAATCCTTCAGGAAAGAGGATAACTCTGCACATGCAATTTGAAATGTTCCATCAAAGACCCTGCAAGCACCACTCCTTTACCAAGGATGTTGTGAGAATACTGAGAAGCGCAATTACTTGCACTCTCTTTTGATGACTTTGAAGGGATTGAAGCTAAGACAGTGCAAACACCTGCATAGTGCTGTCACTTGCAATGACATCACGTTTAGAAACTTTTCGCTTCTTATCCCCTATCTGACTTCAAAACGTCATCTACTGAACAGGGGAAAAATATTTCAAAAGTGGACATTACTGTCGGAAATAGGTGAATACACAGTAATCTGTGGTGTCAGTGGTATCTTTCAACAAACTTATTAGAACATAAATTATATCTTTGATCAGTAATATAATGGAAGATGATCCTTGTTGCCCTCCTCATTATCCCTGTTTGCCTGGAGGAATCATTAACTGTATTTGGACATCTATTCCTTAGTCCTAAATTGTAAGAATGAAATGTGAGCAATTTCTTATACTGGTGATAAAACCTCCTCTGACTTTACTACAGACTTTCATAGCTACAAAGAAGGTTAAAGAATCATTCTCAGCTGAAACAGGTAGTGTCAGGTATGGTCAGACAGAAATTGTGCTAAGGACTCCTCAAAGCTATGCTTTCTTAAGCGCATGAGGAAAAGCTTTATGACTGGCTTTTCCTGATTGTATTGTATCTCCTTTGAAATACAAAGGTGTTATGCAGCATCCTTCCAAATGCAAATAACTCTATTTGACATGAACCCTGATTCCTAACTGTTGTGGTTTCATGGGCAGTGGGGGTGGGAAAGAAGGCAGAGATGGTCTCCCTGGCCCCTTTCACCCTCCCATCCCCTTTACGGGGAGAAGAAAAACAAAAATGATCCAATTAAGATAAGGAGAGATAATTAATTTACTACAAACTGTAAAAAAAAAAATAATAATGATATAAAAAAAGAGTTACAGGTAATAAAAAAATGAGAGAGAAGGATGTTCTGACAGTGCTGAACCCAGTCACTCAGAATCAAAGATCATGTAGGGAGTACTAGAGACTCCTGGGAACAGCAGTCTGTCTCTCCTCACCTTATCTTCCTCTCAGAGAGCCAGAACTCACGTGGGAATAGCTGAGACTGCTAGAATCACAGGACCCAGGAAGCGCAGCTCCACAGTGCATTGTGCTCCACCACCCAGCAGCCTGCATCATGTATGATGTCACGATATGGAATACTGATAAAACCCAGACACTAACCCATGCTTGTAATTGGCATTCCTACTAAGTGATGTTCAGAGAATCTGGAACACCTGGGACAGCTGTCTCTGCAACAGCTGTATTCATCTAAAAATGTATGCAACATTTTCTCCAAGGTTTTTGCATAAACTAGTGTTCCTCACTACTAGATTAAAGGACAGGCTTTCACTGAAGGTCGGATTTAACCCTTTTACTGCACCAGAGTTTACCAATTAGTAAGCATAAATATCCAATTCCTCCCTTGAGATCCACAGCTTTGCTTGTTATGGCACCTTGTTATGCTGCATGAATGTTCCTAACACAATATCCATTCAAGTTTAGGTCAAAAAACAGAATTTTTGGCATTCACTGTCTTGTTCTTGATCTTTGCCAGGATGGCATGCAGTTATCCAGCAGCTACTTGCATCTGTCCCTTAGCAAAGATTATCCTTGTTACTGCTTTCAGTTAAGTTTACAAAGCTTTTGGACAGGTTTGAAAATCATTCCTTAAAGCGGGAGAAGTAAAAAAGAAGAAAATTACTACATGCATCTGGACTTTTATTTTTGACCAAATTGCACTAGAGAGCTTTCCCAAGCTCGATAGAGAAGATGAAACAAGTTTGGCAGAACATGAGGGATTAATGCAATTGAACTCCAAGCTTCAGTAAGCAATTACCCTTGAAAGAAGAGATGTAAGATTTTCACACACACTCAGAGATGAAGATGCTTTGTTCAAGCTTATCTAGAACAGTTACTCATCTTAGGAGTTCCCAGTTCAGCATGTGTATGAATTATATCTGGATAGCGGAGTGGCTAACACTCTTAGTTTGCTAATGAAGTGTTTCACAAACTTGGCACTAGATAACATTTCTGATGCATATATATATATATATCTTAATCAATTGAAGAAACTTCACAGCATGCCATTGACAAGTTACTGCTCTAACACAGAACTGTGCATCTAACTCAAACAAAACCTGCTAACATTAGTGGAATGGTTCAACACTTGCATATAATATACTTTCCTAATCAAGCAAGGTATGCACTTCATCTCTATACACACACTAGGTCAGCTATGACTTAAACATATTCACACAAGGCTGCAAATATGCGGTTTATAGAACAAGATACTTAAATGTTCTTCTGTTGGGGGATGTTGTTCAAAGAGGAAAAAGTGTAGCTGGTGTTGCAGGAGCTGCGGCTACACTGGAATAGAAGCAGACTGGAGAAAACAAAGTCCTGGAATCTGCCCAGATAGGGGTACATCAGCAAGCAATACAACTTCATGCTATCCTAATGGATAAGGATCACATCATACCTTAATTATTTTGTGCAGAACAGTAGGCAGTATGTTTCTGAATTCCTAGCCTTTCTTTACAACACGTAGAGTCTTGTGTTCTGGCAGAAATTTGTAATAACGTTCAATATCTGCCTGGTATCCACAGTCTCTCCATATGACATCCAAGAACAAGTCCATCAGACCAAAGACTACACTGAAGATGCCCAGCTTTCTTCTCTGTCTATGCCACATCCTCCCAGGCTTTTTCTAGAACTGATTTCTTTCAGATTAGAGAGACAACAACTAGAACAAAGTGCGGTCTGGATGTCTACTGGACTACCTAATTTGAAGTACTCCCTTTAGAAGCCATGTAAGATCCTTCACTCCTTCTGAAAATTCATTGGAAAAGGAGGAGGAAGGCAGCTGGATAACTTCAGCTGACAGCATTGTGAATTTGATAATGTAAGCTACTAATCATTCTCCTTCTTTTCAGAGAGTCAAAAACAGCCAGAAGAGCTAAATATAAATTGTTTTCTTAGCTCATGTGAAAGTGACATGGTTCATGACAGGTTCAGTGCACCTAGAATTTATATGAATGGTAAATTAATATTGTTATGTAAGGCATGCAGCTTTGAACTGTATGCTTTGCAGACGGTACCCCTTTTAGTCACAGGTTAAACTGCAGTTACCTGTATGATAACAAGACTAAGTCCTTAAAAGCTACAAGGGAGTAGTTCAACTATTGTCATACAGTGTGGAGTGAACTGGTACATAACTGTTCAGAGAAGATCCATTTTTGCTTTTTTTTTCCCTAAGTAAAAAAGCTTTTCCAGCAGAAAAAGCTCTTATGTATAATGTAACATTTATTTACTTTTGCTTAATTAAACACTAAATACCTGCTGGTAGTCAACACAACCCTAAGAACTCCAAATGAGATTAGTCTAACATGCCTGCTGCAAATAACTTATTGATCTTCTGGAAAAAAAAAACACCTGACCTACCCTAGAACATACTAATTTGAAAATATTTTAGACAATAGTCTTGCTTGAGAGTATCAACTGCATTCTCAAATGACTACCTCATTCTTTGTAAAGTAGCCCTATTTGTCTACAAGAACCAGGACGAACAGTGGAAAAATGCTTTCAACAAACAGCTTGTAAAAAACTGACCCCTGGAATAGGTCTCCTAACCTAGTTAGTGACATTAGGACATAAGAAAGAAAGAAAAGAAGGAAAGAGAAAGACGAAGGACGGAAGGAAGGAAGGAAGGAAGGAAGGAAGGAAGGAAGGAAGGAAGGAAGGAAGGAAGGAAGGAAGGAAGGAAGGAAGGAAGGAAGGAAG